>NC_056744.1:1165751529-1165754029 GCF_019279795.1 Protopterus annectens
CAGAAAGCATTCCAACATTCACTACAGTTGTAACTTATATTATGTTTGGAATTTGAGTGGCTTCCTCTGATTCTGTGGAACAGTTTTAATGGCTGGATAAAGCTTGATAAGTCCTCATTTGCTACAGCTAGATGATGTATACATAATCATCAAAAGCAGGATAATTAGAACTATTTGGAAGCCTTTTTTCTGTTTATTAGGACTGTTAAAAGTTGATATTTAGATATTTACTTACTGTAAATGCAGCTGTCTCTGCTCATAGATGAGAAACATTACCCATTTCTGCTCTTATAAACATTACCCATTTATCTTGTTATAAACTGAAGGAGAGCCTGGTGGCTGCATTAGCTCAGAATCTCTGTCATATTACATGAGAGTGAAATAAAAAAATTAAAGCTCATTGCTGAAATGGAAACTCTCATGTGTAATACAACCACTGTTTATTTATTCAGTACATTTCTTTGACAGCAGTTGTTAAAGAGAGCAGCTATACATTTGCCAATATTAGTGGAGTGTCAGGTGGCATACAGGAGAGCCAGCAGGATTTTTTGCAGGGGGTGCAAACCTAGAGCCCACCCCGCACAGCCCCACCCCCCCATACAGCCATTCCAGTGCCCCATTACTTGGTTATTTCTCCTTGGTTGCCATAAACACTGTTCAAAAGTCTGTGTGCATACTGTATGCTTTAATTCTACAATGATTACAGATATTTGGATTTAATTTACAACTTTTATTTCAAATTTTATAGCACAAACACTGATAGACGTTTGCTAAACAAAGCCAATAGTGTTACAATGAAAACAGACTTTGCATTAAAGCTTCTCTAACTTCTAAACTCACATTCACTGAAACAGCATTGAAACCCACATTCAAAGAAAATGCATCTGGCCAGTGGCAGGTTAAGTTTACCTTTGGGCTGTTTTCAAACCATAGGCCCCTTGCACACATTTTAGGGCCATGCAAAAGTTCTTTGATTCACCTTCTTGACTGTATTAATTATAATATATAATTGAATTATATCCCTTGTGTAATACAGCACCACTTGTTAGAGTGTGTTTTAAATTTATAGTTTTGAACATTTTTCCAGTAAGCAATGAAACAAAACATATGAACCAATAATGACAAACTGCCCAATTCAGAACATTTCAACCATAAAAGGCCACAGACTTCTGTCATTACAATCCACCAGTATCATTCAGTATATACACAATCTCTGCAGAAGTAAAAGTCATCTGAATAATTCCACATTAAAGATATCTGAAACTAATGAAGAGGTTATTGCTAGAAAACAACTTTATATTTCAGTGTTTCATCTGCAAATTCAGTGCCTGCTCCCCTCAAAGAATAAATTGCCTATTTTACATAAAAAAATGGTAAGCTGGTATATTGCAATAGAAAATGGGTGGCAAGCTGAAGAACAGGCTCATAGTTACTAGGCACATCCAAAGGAGGACATCCTGAAGACTGCAGCACCTACCCCCTTAAAATACAATTCTACATGCTGTGAGAGTAGAACCTATAGCTCTCTACATCAAGATGCAAGTATACTACGTGCTGCACTATTAATACTGCTTTAAAGTTCTATAACACATAGTGATGCCATTTGCTAAACAAAACAGTTGCACATTTTAAGCAAACTTAGCAGGAGCAGCAATAAACTTCTCTTCCCTTGAAGCTCACAATTCCTTGAAAATGGACTTGAAAATAAATTTCACATGCTAACTCTAACTAGAACATTTCACTTTCTCTCTCACGAGCACACACACACACACACACACACACACACACACACACACACACACACACACACACACACACGCACACACGCACACACGCACACACGCACACGCATACACACATACACACCATACCTCTCAATCTGTCAGCACAAGAAATCTGGACAAAGCCGGTTATAATGTTGGGGACAAAGGCCCAAAACTAGGGACACATTTAGAAAGTTGCTAGAACAACAGGATTTGCGTTAGAATGCATTTTCTAAATAATATGAAGTCTTGAACTCAAATACATGTCATTATTTAGTAACTTTAATCCTTAGCTCATCCCAATTATTTGTAAAAAAAAAAAAAAAACAGAATTTTTATGAGGAACAGACCAAAAATAAAGGCAAAAATCTGGACATTCTGTGAAAATCTGTACATTTAAAATGTATGACATACCCATACACCCCCCTGCCTCCTTAGAAAGTGGATAGAACAACAAGATTTGCATTAGTATGCATTTTCTGAGGATATGAAGTCTAAAACTCAAATGTCTGCCATTATTTTCTGACTTTAGTCCTCGATTTGCCAGAAAAAAACAATTATATGAGAAACAAACTTAAAATAGGAGGCAAAAATCTGGATAATTGCGAGGTATGATTCTCCCTACAAACAGTTCAACCCCCTTCTTACAAACACACACACACACACACCTACCACCCTCTTACAAACACAGAAACACACACCCCTACCTCCATCTTACACACACACACACACACACA
>NC_056744.1:1166076529-1166084029 GCF_019279795.1 Protopterus annectens
ATAGACTATCCCAGAGGTGTGACAGTTTGCAAAATATTTGCTCTGGATAAGTCTATCCCTACTCTCTAAAAAAATTGTTTGCTTAGTACAAATAAAAGGGCATTGGGAACACCTTCCACATTTAAAGTTTCCTAGTTTCCCTTCCTTAACTTTTTTCATACCATATTTACCTTCCAAAATAGTCTTTAAGCTTTTGCCCCTTCTATATGTACATTTCAAAGGTTCTTCAAAGATGCATTTCAAATCCGAAATCTGACCAAACCTACACCATTCTTCCTCCAAAATTTTCCTAATTCTAGGTGCACTACCATTATAATCAACTACAAAATTGCCTGTACCCTCACTGTTGAGCTTTGTAGATTTCATCTCATTCAAGATAAAATTTGAACCCAAAATTTGTTTAAATTTATCATATCTACCTTCCCTAACTTCTCTTTCTATAGGCTCAATAAGATCTGTAGGGTAGCCTCGGTCCATAAACATATTGTGCAAAATCTTACATTCATCCTCAAAATCACTCTCCCTTGATGTCGTACGGCTACCCCTCACATATTGTCCCTTAACAATACCTTTTTTTCTGATGGTAAGGGTGAGCACTATTAAAAGCCAAATAAGAATTCGAAAATGTTGGCTTTCTAAAAATCTTAGAATAAAAACAACCCTCACTTTTGCCTCTAGTAATATCCAAATAATTAAAAAATTCTTTATCCTTATTATAAGTAAATTTTAAAAAATCAGTGGACTCTGAGATATAGTTAAAAAATTCTAAAAATTCATCATTCGTGCCCACCCATAAAAAGCACATATCATCCAAAAAACGTTTGTAAAATTTCCAATTATGGGCATATTTTGAATTAATAATAATTTTTTCTTCCCAAGCTGTTAAAATAATATTAACATATGTGGGGGCACATCTTGCACCCATCCCTACTCCCTGAATCTGCTTAAAAATTCTCCCTCATAATGAATAAAGTTGTTGTTTAAAACTAATTCCATAAAAACTAGGATCAAATAAAATTCATTATTATTAAATTTACCATAATTTATCAGGGCTTCTTCAAACCACATCATCCCCTCATTATGGGGTATAGATGAAAAAAGGTCCACTATATCAATAGTTATAAAAGTAATATTGTCATCATACAAATCCTGAGTTATACTACGCAAAAGGTTCCAAGAGTCTTTAACTGTCCCCTGGCTCCCATAGATAAAGACTTTAGCTTTACATCCAACCATCTCGCCAGTGGTGCAGTAACTGAGCCCTCCGAAGCAACAATAGGTCTCAAAGGGGGGTCTTCCAAGTCTTTATGTACTTTTGGTATCCTAAAAATAGAGGGGACTTTAGGTTTCTCAACGTGAAGGTATTTAAAAGTTTCAACATCAATAGAGCGTTCCATAAGCAAGTCATTTAAAACCACATATATATTTTTTATTACCTATATTAATCTAATTTAAAGAGGCTCTGACATATTTGTCTAAATCATCTAAAATTTCCATCATCTTAGCTTCATATACAATATTATCCATAATAACAGAACCTCCATCTTTATCTGGTTTCATAACTCTCACTGTAGTGTCCTCCCTAAACAACTTTAATAACCCATGTTCTTCCTTAGTAAGGTTGTATGTAATATTGTTCCTTGGGAGCTCAGCTCTAAGTCTACTCTCCATTAAGGCCTCAAAATTTCTTAATTGTGGGTGTAAAGGAGGGTTGAACAAACTTTTCCTTTTCAAAACCTCACATCTCTCCCCAGTACTAGCATGTCCCTGAAAAAACAATTCTAAATTTTTCTTTCTTAAAAATAACTTAAGGTCAGTCAACACCTTACTAATATCCGCCTTCGTGTTAGGAACAAATTTAAGACCTTTTGATAGTAACGAAAAATGTGCTTTATTTAATTCATATTTACTATATTTGTAAATAGTATAACCCTGATATTTATTGATGCAGCCTTGGGATAAAATAAAATCTGTGTTGATACTATTGCTGAACATATGCTCTTCTATCAATTCCACTGCTGAAATCTCTTGTTGCTGCTATTGTAGTTGTTGGTTTGCCTGCCCCTTGCCCCTATATACCTCCCATACTGGTAGTTTTTTTGCTGGTAATTTCTTATTCTCTCTGACCTCCTTAAAGGGGGGTATTCATCCAAATTATTCAGATCACCTACTTCATCTTCTCCATTTGATGCAAAGTGCTCATTCCCTCTCGTATCCGTACCAAAATCATTATGGTTTCTGTACGAAAAATATCTTGGTTTGGGATAACACACTTTGTCCTTATATTCTTTAATGTCTCTATCTAACTTCCTACTTTTCCTAATATATGCTTTATTAATATTATTATCAATCTTCTGCAACATATCGTAATACTGTCTCTGCCCTTCCTCTACTGTAAATTACAAATCTTCTGTAATTTTCTGGTTAACACCTTCAATTTTACTAGATAGAATTTTCATTTCCCTTTCATTTTCTCTAATAATGGCTTTTAATATTTCAAACCCACAATTATCAAAAATTTCTAACAATTCCTGGTGAAAAATACTTCCTTCCTTCACTTTATTAGGATATTTCACCACCCTGAAGCCTTTACGCACAATTTTTAAACATAAACATTCCCTCAGGTATGCATTCTCCATATCATAATTTTTGTATTGAAAAAAAACATCATCTAACAATTTTATATTATAGTCAAACTTCATTTCATAATCTCCCTCATGCTGTGAGGGTAATTTAAAGTCCTTAAAACAATATTGCTTTGGAAAAAAACTTTTAAAATCAATTTTGCGACTCTCACCAGTCTCTTTGTGTCCATTACTATTATTTGTCCTTTCGTTGTTAGAGCCAGCACCCACAACGTTTTCTAACCTAAAAAATGTTGGTACATCCGAACTGATATCACCATTAGTAACACTTGCATGAGATTTCTGTGTTCTGTTACGCCCGTTAGCGAAAGAAACTCCTTTCGCGCCATTCTCATGCTTCGACCTAATGAGCATTTCCTGGTTCCCTGGAACACCAGGAGATGATGTCAAAAAGGGCTGGCTTGCAGGAGTCAGCAGCTCAATAAGCTGCGATAACTGGTTCGAAAGCATGTCAAACTTGTCAGATTCCGCCCCTCCGCTGAGAATGCCTAGAATTTGTAGCCTCTTCAGATTCCATATAGACAACGACACAAACCAAAAAGAATCACTGTTCCAAAGTTCACCAAAACACCAAAAAAACAGAACAGATGGAAGAGGCACAAATCCGTAATCCACACAAATTCCTTTATTAAAACGACTCTTCAGTCAATAAAGCAGAAACAATAAACGACTATACAGCCCACTAGCAGCGATTACACCAGCACTGTGTTTTCGTTTAAAACACTTCATCAGATGGAGACAAATGCATACCTACACAAAAAACACTCCTTATATATTCATCAAAATAATTAAAATAATTAAACAATTAGTTAATTAAAGGGAACAAGATACCTAAACATTTAAAGGGGTAAGACTTATAATGCATACAACACATACATTAAAATATATTATAGTGGATTTCCCCCACACTGACCTGATACATTAATGGATTAATAAATTAATATTATTATCAAAATTTAATAAATACTTTAAAATAGTCTAGTAAAACAAACTAAATTCTGTAATACAACCAGCTAAAGCGTTACAGCTTGTGGTATCCTATACTACCAACACTTAATATTATAAACTAATTTTAATACACATTTAAAATAAGATAAATATAGAGAAAAAAATATAAAATGACAACACTTAAAGCTTAGCTGATCTCAGCTTGAGTACAGGTGCTAAAGAGATGGCATCATTTAGACCTGGAGGTTTATTCGCCTCCAAGGAAAGCTGCCACAACAGCTCTTTATACTTAATTCTTAGTTTCCCATAGCCCACCTCTTACATCCTTTTCCACTACTTCCAACACAAAGAAGCTAAATTTAGCTTCCTTGCAAATTAATATATGTTGGTATAAAGCATTATTAGTACATTTTGTTTTTATCTCATAGTAATGCTCATAAATTCTATTTTTTAACTTTCTTTCTGATTTCCCTATGTAAAATGCATCACAATGATCACACAAACCTAAATAGACTATCCCAGAGGTGTGACAGTTCAAAATTTTTGCTCGGGATAAGACTATCCCTACTCTCTAAAAAAATTGTTTGCTTAGTACAAATAAAAGGGCATTGGGAACACCTTCCACATTTAAAGGTTCCTAGTTTCCCTTCCTTAACTTTTTTCATACCATATTTACCTTCCAAAATAGTCTTTAAGCTTTTGCCCCTTCTATATGTACATTTCAAAGGATCTTCAAAGATGCATTTCAAATCCGAAATCTGACCAAACCTACACCATTCTTCCTCCAAAATTTTCCTAATTCTAGGTGCACTACCATTATAATCAACTACAAAATTGCCTGTACCCTCACTGTTGAGCTTTGTAGATTTCATCTCATTCAAGATAAAATTTGAACCCAAAATGGGTTTAAATTTATCATATCTACCTTCCCTAACTTCTCTTTCTGACCTCCTTAAAGGGGGGTATTCATCCAAATTATTCAGATCACCTACTGATTTTTTAAAATTTACTTATAATAAGGATAAAGATTTTTTAAATTATTTGGATATTACTATACGCAAAAGTGAGGGTTGTTTTTATTCTAAGATTTTTAGAAAGCCAACATTTTCGAATTCTTATTTGGCTTTTAATAGTGCTCACCCTTACCATCAGAAAAAAGGTATTGTTAAGGGACAATATGTGAGGGGTAGCCGTATGACATCAAGGGAGAGTGATTTTGAGGATGAATGTAAGATTTTGCACAATATGTTTATGGACCGAGGCTACCCTACAGATCTTATTGAGCCTATAGAAAGAGAAGTTAGGGAAGGTAGATATGATAAATTTAAACCCATTTTGGGTTCAAATTTTATCTTGAATGAGATGAAATCTACAAAGCTCAACAGTGAGGGTACAGGCAATTTTGTAGTTGATTATAATGGTAGTGCACCTAGAATTAGGAAAATTTTGGAGGAAGAATGGTGTAGGTTTGGTCAGATTTCGGATTTGAAATGCATCTTTGAAGAACCTTTGAAATGTACATATATAAGGGGCAAAAGCTTAAAGACTATTTTGGAAGGTAAATATGGTATGAAAAAAGTTAAGGAAGGGAAACTAGGAACCTTTAAATGTGGAAGGTGTTCCCAATGCCCTTTTATTTGTACTAAGCAAACAATTTTTTTAGAGAGTAGGGATAGACTTATCCAGAGCAAATATTTTGCGAACTGTCACACCTCTGGGATAGTCTATTTAGGTTTGTGTGATCATTGTGATGCATTTTACATAGGGAAATCGGAAAGAAAGTTAAAAAATAGAATTTATGAGCATTACTATGAGATAAAAACAAAATGTACTAATAATGCTTTATACCGACATATATTAATTTGCAAGGAAGCTAAATTTAGCTTCTTTGTGTTGGAAGTAGTGGAAAAGGATGTAAGAGGTGGGCTATGGGAAACTTCGATTGAGTATAAAGAGCTGTTGTGGCAGCTTTCCTTGGAGGCGAATAAACCTCCAGGTCTAAATAATGCCATCTCTTTAGCACCTGTACTCAAGCTGAGATCAGCTAAGCTTTAAGTGTTGTCATTTTATATTTTTTTCTCTATATTTATCTTATTTTAAATGTGTATTAAAATTAGTTTATAATATTAAGTGTTGGTAGTATAGGATACCACAAGCTATAACGCTTTAGCTGGTTATATTACAGCATTTAGTTTGTTTTACTAGACTATTTTAAAGTATTTATTAAATTTTGATAATAATATTAATTTATTAATCCATTAATGTATCAGGTCAGTGAGGGGGGAATCCACTATAATATATTTTAATGTATGTGTTGTATGTATTATAAGTCTTACCCCTTTAAATGTTTAAGTATCTTGTTCCCTTTAATTAACTAATTGTTTAATTATTTTAATTATTTTGATGAATATATAAGGAGTGTTTTTTGTGTAGGTATGCATTTGTCTCCATCTGATGAAGTGTTTTAAATGAAAACGCAGTGCTGGTGTAATCGCGTTAGTGGACTGTATAGTCAAGCTTATTGTTTCTGCGTTTTATTGGACTGAAGAGTCGTTTTAATAAAGGAATTTGTGTGGATTACGGATTTGTGCCTCTTCCATCTGTTCTGTTTTTTTGGTGTTTTGGTGAACTTTGGAACAGTGATTCTTTTTGGTTTGTGTCGTTGTCTATATGGAATCTGAAGAGGCTACAAATTCTAGGCAAGCTCCTCAGCGGAGGGGCGTGGAATCTGACAAGTTTGACATGCTTTCGAACCAGTTATCGCAGCTTATTGAGCTGCTGACTCCTGCAAGCCAGTCCTTTCTGACATCATCTCCTGGTGTTCCAGGGAACCAGGAAATGCTCACTAGGTCGAAGCATGAGAATGGCGCGAAAGGAGTTTCTTTCGCTAACGGGCATAACAGAACACAGAAATCTCATGCAAGCGTTACTAATGGTGATATCAGTTCGGATGTACCAACATTTTTTAGGTCAGAAAACGTTGTGGGTGCTGGCTCTAACAACGAAAGGACAAATAATAGTAATGGACACAAAGAGACTGGTGAGAGTCGCAAAATTGATTTTAAAAGTTTTTTTCAAAAGCAATATTGTTTTAAGGACTTTGAATTACCATCACAGCTTGAGGGAGATTATGAAATGAAGTTTGACTATAATATAAAATTGTTAGATGATGTTTTTTTTCAATACAAAAATTATGATATGGAGAATGCATACCTGAGGGAATGTTTACGTTTAAAAAGTGTGCCTAAAGGCTTGAGGGTGGTGAAATATCCTAATAAAGTGAAGGAAGGAAGTATTTTTCACCAGGAATTGTTAGAAATTTTTGATAATTGTGGGTTTGAAATATTAAAAGCCATTATTAGAGAAAATGAAAGGGAAATGAAAATTCTATCTACTTAAATTGAAGGTATTAACCAGAAAATTACAGAAGATTTGTTATTTACAGTAGAGGAAGGGCAGAGACAGTATTATGATATGTTGCAGAAGATTGATAATAATATTAATAAAGCATATATTAGGAAAAGTAGGAAGTTAGATAGAGACATTAAAGAATATAAGGACAAAGTGTGTTATCCCAAACCAAGATATTTTTCGTACAGAAACCATAATGATTTTGGTATGGATAGGAGAGGGAATGAGCACTTTGTATCAAATGGAGAAGATGAAGTAGGTGATCTGAATAATTTGGATGAATACCCCCCTTTAAGGAGGTCAGAGAGAATAAGAAATTACCAGCAAAAAAACTACCAGTATGGGGGTATATAGGGGCAAGCGGCAGGCAGAACAACAACTACAACAGCAGCAACAAGAGATTTCAGCAGTGGAATTGATAGAAGAGCATATGTTCAGCAATAGTATCAACACAGATTTTATTTTTTCCCAAGGCTGCTTCAATAAATATCAGGGT
>NC_056744.1:1166089029-1166214029 GCF_019279795.1 Protopterus annectens
AGATTGTTTGAGAGGTGGTACTGCAGATAAGCAACAGAGCACATATAACACAGGAGAGGTGGGGGTAATGCTGCACAGAGCAAAGCAAAGCATACAAACATTGCCACAATACATTGTTAAATGACCAGACAGTAATAGTATAGCACATGATGCAGGGGTGTGTTCATATTGTGCACATGACCAGTAGATGCGTGATGAATGGCTGCAAGTAGAGAGCTCAGAGTACATATTTGTAAGTAGCCGATTATGCACTCAGACTGTGCAGGAATGTATACAACACACATAGCAGTTACAACTAGCAGTCACAGCACTACATATTGAAGCAGAATAGACACTTCTGGTGGACATGAAACAGATACTACATAGTCCATATCATACTGCTTGCTACAAAGCACGGTCATCATCCCATGTATAAGAATGCCACCACTTAGATCTGCAGAGCCACATGAAGGTAATTAAAATGACAGTACCTTACCCAGAGGGTCAAATATGGTAGAAATCTAATGCACACACATTCCACAGTATAAGTTCATAAACAAATGTAGCAGTGGAACCCAAATGTTCATAACCAATGTATCCCATATGGCAGAGGACACTACTTATGCATAACTAAAAAACAATATGTCACAGCAAAGAAAACAGCAGTACCTCACTAGAATCCATCATGCTTTATATGGGAGAATGAACTCTGGTGACAGCCGCATCAGAGTGGCAGTATAGTGACATGCACATGCAAAGAACGTACATGATGTACTCAGTTACCTCTCTGAAGAGACATACACCAGCACAGTAGCTGATCACAGGTTACCATGAAGAGCCCATGTGCATAATTACATATTAACGAATGTCATGAATGCCAGCAAGAGGCAGCCATGCTTTAGACACATACAGATACAAGGCAAATCTGAAAAAAGACACAGCAATGACGTATGAGGCAATTTTTGTGTGACATGCAGTATGCAGTCTAAGTTCAGCAATCACTGCCCTACTGCAGCTGAGTCTAATTTATAGGTTTCCTGCTTTGGCTGAATTCTGATTTCTAATCTTGGTCAGTAAGAAAAATCAGTGGTACACAGGTAACCTCAGTTCACCACTAGATGTTGCTGCATATGAGCTGAATCACTGTTCCAGAAGAATCAGGTTTTACATAGACTGGGTAAAGATATAGAACTGTCTTTACAAATCTTTGTGTTGTACTGGAGCATCCACTGCAGACATCATAGATCCATCTCCATTGCCAGCTATGTCAGAGATAATGTCCATTGTTACTAAGCTCTGTATGCTATCTGCTGCCTATACTGATGTCTCCTCTGTTTGTTCTGTTGTGAGCTGTGTGTTAACCATCTAAGACGGAATGGATACAGTCTTGTTACTGGTAATAGTGCAGAGTTCTTTCCTGAGGTCAGCAACTAGCTGTTGTCAAATCTCATAGTTTACTTTCCAATGTACAAACCTGTCAAAATGACCTGCAGTGAAAACAGCGTATTGGACAGAAATTAAATAAGTAACAGCATATCATGTTACTGTACACAGGACCATTTGAGTATGACTGGCACAATTAATTATACCAGCACACACTGTAGAAAAAGTGAGATGGAAGACATCACTCAAATGCAAAACAGTCATTCACAGAGCATAAACAGATGATGGGCTCACTGTACAGCCATTGTGTAGCATGTTTCCCCAGACATACTTTACAGAACAATGTGGACACTAAAGGAGTTACATATAACTGCGCATTGCTGCTCTGCATATCTGTAACATGCAGTGAGACAGATTATGTAAACTACAGGGTTTGCATATGTCATAGCCTGTCCAATCACTGTTCACATCTCATAAATATATATATATATATATATATATATATATATATATATATATATATATATATATATATATATATATATGAATCTACTTTACATGGTTGACTTTTCAGAAAGTTGACTTTATGTGGCCGAGACGATATGACTGACTTTTGAAAAGCTGACAGAAAACACATAACCAACAGTTACCTTTCAACTGTTAGCGGGGGGGGGGCAAGCCCCTCTGTGCCCCCACACCCCCCATAACTTAAATATACCAACTTTGAGATGGCACTACAGTGCAGAAGAGGGAAATATCCCATTCCGCACTGTTCGGAGATAGCAGTTCTCCATGGTCGGCTTTTCGAAAGTCTATCATATGGTCTTGGCCATACGAAAGTTAACTTTATGAAAAGTCGACCATGTGAAGGGGACCCATATATATATATATATATATATATATATATATATATATATATATATATATATATATATATATATAGATATATATGTTTTCCTACAAAACACAGTCCTATATGCTGATATGTCTGGAAATGACTGCATGTATTTTCTAAACATGTAGTATGTTCATAGATCTTGCAAATTGTGTGAGTAGACTTAATATGAACATTTGATGCATATGGGGCAGCCTGTTGTGCCTGATTCTACATCAATATAACAACTTTGTACAGTGGATTGTCACACTGATTATATAGGGATGTAGGTAGATATATAGTACAGTAAATGTCCATGATGCAGACTCTAAGACAGTCGCAGCTGCACTGTCCCTGATATGGATACATAGACACTCAGAAACACACACACACACACACACACACACACACACACACACACACACACACACACACACACACACACGTGTGTGTGTGTGTGTGTGTGTGTGTGTGTGTGTGTGTGTGTGTGTATGTGTGTGCGTGCATGTCACATACCACAATGTATCCATATGCTTTTCCGTTCAGATGGCACATACTTGGAATGTAGTGCAATATTGTACAAATGGGGCTTTGTACAGGAATGTGCAATGACTAACATATATATGTATGTATGTGGGTGTGTATACTGGTATATGAATTCTGATACATTATGCTGTAAAATGTACTTAATATTAAAAAATATTAAAAAATATTCACACTGATTGGACACCAGTCAGTGTGCCACAGGAAATCCAGCAGTTTTTTACAGAAAGAAACCCAGATGCAAAAATCATTTCCACTGAATTGTAAACTTTAAAATGAAGGTACCCATCATCCTATATGCTGCAAAAAAATCCTCCCTTAAGCAGCATAATGCAACACAAGTTAAAATTAAAAAAAAAAAATACGCATGTGCCAATGCCATTCATGTCCCTGGAAACAAACTCCTAGTATGTTGCAATGTTTGAAAGCTACACAGCTGTTAAATAATTTTTTTTCTTAACAGAGAACCATAGCAGTTGCAATGTTTATTAGCTGGTAGCTATAGCAAAAACAAATAAGTATCATGGCAATGGTGTTCAACAAGAACAGACGTAAATTTTGCTGTCAGCACACACACTCTCTGAATGCATGCACATTACGTCATTTATCTCCCCCACAACAGATGAATTGCAGAAAAACAATGAAGTGCCCTTTTACAAAGACATTAGTCAAGAAATGTAAGCAATTCCTTTCTTAAATAATGTCATTGTATAACAGCAATAACCTCCTCCAGTATGTGGGTATCACAGAATTTACCCTGAGCTAGCTTTATGTTGATAAATTGTATGATAACTACACCTAGTCATGGGTAATCTCTAAAGTGTACAATAGATAGGGGTCATCATATATGTGTTTGTGTATGTGTTAAACATGGAATATGTCAAGCCTGTATATGACTGTGTAAATGCAAAGCTACTGGACTCTGGATGTAATGCTGTTTTATATGTTGTATACACAGATACTTTTGGCTTTTTTTTTACAAAGTAGTATCTTCTTATTTTAGCAGTTGTAGTGTTGCATGCAGCAGTAGCATATTGTAGTAGTGTGGCATATAAAAGCGACATGGTAAGTTACAAGATATATCGTGATCTGTAACTCTGATGAGTCCTGGGTGGAGATGTGGCACGCTGCCACTATACATGAAAACATAAGAACACATAACATTTGTATCACATATGACTGTGCACACCACAGAGTATAATATCCCAAAACAGTATGCCTCTAATTGATCAGCACATATAGGCTACTAGATTTGGTGAAGTTTCAGGGTGTCAGCCTTATTATTTTTTTTCAGTTACTAATCTGAGACTGCCATGCTTTGTCCAGGAAGCTCAGGGTTTCTATATCCTGGGGATTTCTCTTTTCTACAAGATGTCTTTGTTACAGATTTGCACACAACTGTCACTACATGATTTGCACTCTGTACCACATGCACCAATATGTGTCATAGAATGGAACATTGCTGCTAGCTATACTTGCGTGCTTTTATAAGAAGTTCATATCACATGTATATATAACTTATTTGTGCATCACATTCACATCAGCAAGCTAGTGTCTTTAGTGTCTTCATATTTAATGAATGGAATGGTCACATTAAGACCACATTTCGTGACAGCAGCTGTTGATGTTTGTGACATAGATGCATCCAGCATGTACAATAGGGGAATCAATATTTATTGTATGTCTGTGCTGTGTTTGTTTACTGGGAAAGTCCGACTTGGAGTGAGCCAATTTTCAGCAGAGGCTCGGGGGGGAAATGCTCCAGATGCATGTCTTTGTAATGTGGGAGGAAACCAGAGCACCCGGAGGAAACACACACACGAACACAGGGAGGACATGCAGACTCCACACAGAAGGAACTGAACCGGAGAACCTCTTGCTGTGAGGAGACAATGTTAACCGCTACATCACTATGCCATTCAATTCAATCCATTATATGGGTTCACTTCATAATCTCGATATTCTGAAATACCAAATTTCAGAATACTGAGATTAGAATACAGAATGCTCGAAATCGCGAAACACCAGAAGCGCGAAATTCGAAATACCGACGTTCGGAGCTTCTGGTGTTGCAGTGTATGAATGGATGTAAATGCATGTAAGTTTGTATGAGTGTGTAGGTTATGTGCTGTAGTGTATGTTAGCGTGTGTTTTGGTTGTGATGTGTGTGTGCAAGGGACTGTGAAATGTGTGTGTGTGAGTTGCCTTTGTGTGTGTGATTGTGCGGTCTCGGAGTTAGAATATATAACAGGGGGGGTGTGGGGGGTGCAGGGGGGGCAAAGCTTGTTTCTAGTTTAGGTTAGTTTTGTTTGTGTGTGGGGGCAGTTGTGTGTATGTGAGTGTGTGTATGTAAGTGTCGGGATTTTGAATTTCACGATTATGGGCATTCGGTATTGTGGTGTTTCGGCTTTATGATCTCGATATTCTGAAATTCGGTATTTCAGAATTTCAAGATTATAAAGTGAACCCATATATATACATACACACACACACACGCACACACACGCACACACACGCACACATGCGTGCGCGCGCACACACACACGGATTTAAATTGTCTGGCACTGCATCTGTAGCAGTGAAAATAAACATGAGAGTGACAGTCTATGCATGTGACCCCAGATGCAGTATCTGTGATTGGCTACATCTGTGGATGACATCTTGGGGAATATTTATTATTTATTTTATTTTACATTTGTTAACCGGGGGTGTCTGACTGAGCCGAAAAGGCCCTTTTTCAGCAGAGGCCCGGGGAGAAAAGCTCCACAAAGAAAAATTACAGACACATTTAGTTATTCAGACATAATCAGTATACACACAAATTACAAAAGACATGTTTTTACAGTGGTATGCTGCACAAACAGTTACAGTGGAGAGAACAATCAAAAAAGATATTAATTTTAAAAATAAAGGTAAGTAATAGATTTGTGGTGTACAGCTGAACTTTGGAATGTAGGTAGAATACATACATAGTACACAGGTACAGTACATACATTGTAGATTAGCCAGTGTTTGTGAGTAAGATTGAAAACTATTATCAATTGCTCTAGATTTAGTATGCATATGTTATCCGCTTTCACTAGCCTGGGGAGCAATCATGGCACTGCCAACTTTGCTTGAGATGTTGCCTGATGAGGTCTTTAAAGGAGGCTTTGGATGATGCGTTTTGAATGCTAGTAGGGACAGAGTTCCATTTTTAGCCACCAAACTACTATATAGTGCATCTCCAAAGCTATTGTAGCTGTTGGTGACTTCTAGTAGTAGTTTGCTTGATGATCTAAGAGGCCTTTTGGCTGAGTGATGTTGTACTAGGTTTTTGAGGGCAGGACACTTATTGGGGAGGTAATAGATAGAATGACAGAGGCAGAGCTGATTGTAGGTTAGGAGGTTGGGCAGTTCAAGCCAGTGGAGCTGTCTCAAAGCAGTACAGTGATGAGTTCTATATGAGCAATTTGCAGCAAAATGGGCAATTCTGTTATAGCAAGCTTCCATTTTGCTTAGTTCAGTTTTGTTGAGATTAGTCAGAATGGGAGATGCATAGAGTAGGGTGGATAGAAGTTGGGAGCTTTTAAAAGTAGCAGTAAGTAAGAAATCAGCAGGGGTTGGGCTGGCAGAATATGTACAAATACATGCATTCAGAATGATGTGTATATCATTTGGGAGGAAGCTGAGCAAAGAAAACAGATTTGGAAACCATTGAAAAGCAGCAGAGTAGATGATGGAGGCAACATTGAGAGCAGAGTAGTAGCAGCATGGCAAAGGAAGCCAAAGACTCAGCAAAAAAAGATGTTTTCAGACCTAAAGATATGTGGGTGGGTACAAAATTAGCCTGAGAACAGATCTGCTGGTGGATTTCTAATTTCAAGATAAAATCTTCTGCTAGGCCAGAAAGAGAATCAAACAGGGAACTTAAGCTACTTTGTTTCTGGAAAGAAAACTCATATAGATGGGTACAGTTCTGGGCAAAGTAGGGTTTAGAAGGCAGGAGATAGCAAGGAACCTGTAGAGGAAATACACTTATCAGCAGCCAACCTTTTTTTAACAATTTAAAAACACTAAGAGCAGTGATTTCACAACCAGGTAGACCAAAAGGACTAGAGATAATTCTGTGCTTGCCCTGCTGATTTCTTACTTACTGCTACTTTTAAAAGCTTTTGGTGACTGCACATAATGAGGCTGTAGTTAAAAATCAACTAAGTAAAAGGTAGGAAAGTATTGAAGAAAAGAAAAGAAACCAAATAACAAAAGCAACTAAATACATAAGGCCCAATTAAATTGTAATCCAAGAATTAGGCACCATTTTATACTATCATTTAGCATAATCATCTATATAAAATCACAGAAACAGGCCATGCTAGAGCAATTCCTATAACCAGGCTGAATCAAAAGTAATATGTAGCATTCAGACTACTGAATGGGGCAAGAACTGAAAAAAATCTAGAGTAGGTTTGAGAAGAAAGTGCCCATAAATTGATTAGCCACAGATAGATTTGGCATAATGATGGAATAAGCTGTCACCTGTGGGTACTATAGGATCTGGTTTTGGAACATTTAATGAAGGAGAGGTAGAATACTAACTTAGAAAATTGGCAACAAAGGTTGAGAAGGTGGAAAAGGTAGATGTGCTTGGGGTTGGGCTGGCAGTGTAGCTTAGGGATTTGTTAGGAAGGCTTGGATATGCATTATATAGGAAAATAAACAGGTTGAAATAGAAAACTCAAGAACCCAGAAGACGAAAACAAGATTAGGAGGTTGGACTGAGTTCACACAGAGGTGGTACATGGGATGAATTGACCAGAGCTAGACTGAGTCTGGGGACACTTGTAGTAGTCAGGAGTGTAAGTAATGGGAAAAGAATTTTAAATTAAAGGGATGCTGAGTTTACAAAGGACAGACAGTGGGTGAGTGATGTAGGAGATGATTTAGTGAGAAGGAGGAAGGAGCTTAACACAGATGAGATGGGGGAGACTAAGACAAATGAGGTGCTGACCCAGGAGTAAGCTAAAGAAGGAAAGCAGGCACTCCTAGGAAAGAGAGGAGGTCAGAAATGGGAAAGGTGACCACTGAAAATAGGATAAGAGGAAGGAAATAGGATGAACCACTGATGCACCATGAAGAAGAAAAAAGGAATGTGGGAGGGCATGAGGGTGAGTAATCCCACTGCAGAGAGTATGGAGTTAGGCAGAAGAAACATAATCTGGGGTATGTGATCAGAAACATTAGTGCAGGGAACGGGTCAGTTCTAGTCACTGAAAAGAGAGTGCAAGGACTGATTATGAACAGTAGCATTTTAGTAGAAGGAAGAGCAGTAGGAAAGAATAGGACTAGACTCCATATGGTGCATGCCAGGACCAATTCCCAGCAACATATCGTGGAGAAAATAGGCAGAAGAGCATAGGGATTATCCAAGGTTTCCAGCAGGTTGGGTGAATGGTATTTTTTCAGAGCTTTCTAGTACCTACAGCCTACACACCTTGAAAGCTAAGAATTAGGGTGTGGGAGTACAGTACATGACTGAATCAGCATCTGAGGGAGAATTATTTATTATTTATGTATTTATTATTTATTGACATTTGGTAACTAGTAAAGTCTGATTGAGTCAGGAACCCATTTTCAGTGGAGGCCCAGGGAGAGAAGCTCCAACAGTGTTGTTCAGAAAAGTTTAACAAAATAGATAAACATAGTAAAAACATATATAGAAATGCACAGGTTCAGTGGTTTCACATCTAGCACGTTTGGCTTTATTGGCCTGAATTTGTCCATAAATAGACTGAAAAAAGTCATGGACATTCATAACTGCCATATAGCTGAAACACTTGATGTCCTTAAAGGGTCATTTGCATATATCCCATGTTGCCTCTAATACAAGAAGTTTAAGGAATCTCACAGCGGAAAGTCATGCCTTGCTAGATTTTTCTTTTCGTTTATACTATAGAGGTAAAGAAAAAAGTAATTAAAGTAGTAATTGCGATCAGTATACTAATTAGAAGCATATTTTAAGAATTAAAACAGGAAGTAATACAATAATTTATTTATTTATTTATTTAATATTTGTTTACTGAGGAAGTCTGACTGGGCTAGTTTCCCACTTTCAGTGGAGGCCTGGGGAGAAAAGCAAGTCCAACATTAAAAACACAGTAAAACAGGATAAAATTTTACAGAACAGAAGAATTATACAGATCATGCAGAAAAAATAGGGTCTATATTATATATTTGAAGTTTCAAAACTTTGAACCTCATATATTTGACAACATATGAGCAAAGTTTGAAACATCGAAAATATAATAAGAAATTAAAAAAAAAAACTTACCTCAATGTTCTGAGCAGGGGGGCAAGACCCCCTGCGACCCCCACACCTCCCCTACTTAAATATATCAACTTTGAGATCGCACTTCGGTGCAGAAAAGGGAAATTTTCCCATTCTGCGCCGTACGGAGCCGTTGCTTTTCACCTTCAAACTTTTTAAAGTTCGATCATATGGTGTCGACCATATGACATTCGAACTTTAAAATGTTCAAATAATTAAGAGGGACCCAAGAACATAGTATACAATGAGATTACTATTCACTAGTGTTTGTCCAGTAACATACAATAACGTACAATTATTTTGTTGAAAGTTATATTTACATTAGTGAAGTAAGCAAAAAAAGAGTACAAGGGTGGGCAGAGGAGGGGAAATGTCAAGCAAGTTCAGCCTGGTGAGGAGCAAGAGCATAACCAGTTGTCATTTAGATGAATCTTTAGGAGGGTTTTGAACTGTGCTGGCTTGGTTGTATTTAGTATATTCTGAGGGATGGAATTCCATATTTAGATATGTTATTAGAATAAAGAGAGTCTCTGAAGCTGTTGTTGGATTTTGTAACTTTTAATAGTAGTTTGTTGGAGGATCTCAGGGTCCTGTTGTTAAGGTTTATTTGTATTAGGTTGTGTATGGCTGGTCATTTGCCAGGTAGGTATACTATGGAGTGGGTTAGGGTAAGCTGGTTTAAGGATAAGAGGTTAAGAAGTTCTAGCCATTTGAGTTGTTTTAGAGCAAGGCAGTGATGGGTTCTGTGGGGCAGGTTGGTGGCAAATCTGGCTATCTTGTGGTAGCATGTTTCTAGTTTGCATTTTTTTGTTGAAGGAATGTGGATGGTTAGATGTGAAAGTAAGGATAAGTTGTAAGGAAGATTGAGAGATGTGTTATGTTAGAAGTGAGTAGGAGATAGATATAGGAAAGCATGATTGAGCATGGGGTAAGACTGAAAATTAGTAGGAGGTAAAGAGGGAAGGAGAGAATTTAGGAAAAAAGCTAGATTTGAGGGGGAGAGAGAAATGGAAGATAGGTCAGTGAGGGAAAATATAATTTAGGAGAGAGATGGATAGGAAGGATTTAATAGGAGAAGAAGTTAGGAGGGGGAAGGAGAGGGTTACATGTTGGTTTTAGAGCACAGACAGATCCATGAGTTGAGAAGATAATTTTTAAGTGCAATCTTCAATTTCTTGGAATTATTTATACTGGTAATATTGTTTTGTAAAGTGTTCCATAGGTTAGCTATAGCATAGGAGTACAGACAATGGATGTCTCTTTTATTAGGTTTGCGTATGCTAATTAGTTGTTTGTCTGTAGAACAGAGAGTATTGTTGGGAGTGTGGGTATGCAGAATTGATTTTAAGGCAGGACAGCTATCTGGTTGGTATATTACTTTTTGAGCGATTGACAGTTGTAGATAGTCGAGATGGTGGGGGAATTCAAGCCAGGGAGCTGTACAATGAGCCTGTAGCAAATTTAGTGATTTTGTAATAACAGGACTGAAGCTTAGTTTTGAGAGTCAAATACAGGTTGGTGAAAATGGGAGTACCACATAATAGAGAGGGGATCAAATAGCTGTTGGCTAGTGTTCTTTTGGTGTTAGGATCCATGAAGTTTTTGTATCTGTAGAGTGTCCCAAGTTTGAAATGAGTTTTTTATAGCATTATTTATGTGTAGCTCAAATGTGAGTTTTTGCCTGTGATGACACCTAATAGCTTAGCATTTGTTACAATTTCAATCTCTGTTTTGTTTTGGGAGTAGATTTTAAATTCAGAAGAGAATGTTTTAGGAGTGAAAAATAAAAGTTTAGTCTTGTTCGGGTTGAGCAGTAATTTTGTCTCATGTAGCCATAATTATTGTTATTTGCAAAAGGTCTGTTATATTGTTAGATGAGGAAATGGTGGATTCATCTGCATATTAGATTGCTGTGCTTTGAAGAGTGGCAGTGTGTAGATTATTAATGAAAATATTGAAGAGGAGGGGGTCCAAGAATGGACCCTTGTGTGTTTAGTCTGGTATTGTGATAGACAACCTTGCCATTTTACACGCTGTTGCCTGTTGATAAGGTAACTGTTAAACCATTGTTGTGAATTTAGTGTGCAGCCTAGCAAAGAGAGTTGCTGAAGGAGTTTGTCAAGTGATACCATGTTAAAGGCCTTTGACAGGTCTAGTAGTACTACAGAGGTAAATAGGCCAGAGTCTCTGGCTTTGTTAACTGCATTGGTAAAGAAGATGAGAGCGGTTATCATACTGTGTGGCGGCCTAATACCATGTTGAGTGGGTATAAGAAGATTATTATGGATGAGGCAGTTTAGTAATTGTATATGTGTACACTTTTCAAGCAGTTTGGATAGAGGAGATAGGATAGATATGGGTCTGTAGTTTGTTAGTTTATTGGATTTACCTCTTTTGCGAAGAGGGGTTTTGATAGATTTCTTCCAAAGGTTAGGAACTAGGGATTTCTTGATGGAGTGGTTAATAAGAATGCTGACTGGCTAAACAATTGATTCATCAGCAAGTTTTAAATATTCTGCTGGGATATTGTTGGATGAAGATGAACAGGATTTTCGTTTGAGAGGATGTTTATGTATTAACTTAGTAGATATAGGTTTCAGAATGAAAGAAAGGAGGGATTTGAGAATTAGGTGCTGATGTATTTTGATAGTGCAGATAAGAGGTTGTGTTGTCTTTATTGTTTTTTTTTGAGGGGGGATGGGATTATCTGTGAAGTTAGAATTTGAGGTAGAGTCAGTGCCTGTAACTAATTTAGCTATGCTGTTCATAAAGTGGATACTAAATATATCAGCCAGTTCAGTTGGTGTCTTGTCTGTGGTTGGAGATGGGTTTTGTGGGGATCCAGGGATAAGCAGCGATGTGATGGTTTTCCAGAAATTCTTTGGGTTATTCCTGTTTTTCCACCTGAGAAATGATTAAGAAATGACTTACAGTTTCAGAGCAGTCCTTGGTCAATTCTGATTGTTTCTTAAACACAAACTTGTCTTTGCTTTGGCTCATTAGCAGCAGTACAAAAGAAATGCCTGCTCACACCCTTGTTCTCCCCCTCCCCCTTCCCTGTTTATTACCTTAAGCCAATCCCAAAGTTAATAAATATTACCTGTGGCAGGCACCATTTTTAAAACTACAATCCACTCTGCTACAGGCCCCATGAGGAGCTCAGTGTCTCTCCAGTAAGTGTTTTACTACTGTAAATGCCTATTTATGTTGAATTGTGCTAGATATTTTACAACTGTATATGTTTATGTTGAATTGTGTTAGACATCTAATATGATTTATGCTTTATTATTGGAAGTTACTATGGCATGCTAGCATTTTGTCTGCACCAAGTTGTTTTTAGTATAATAGTATGGTCTATTTGCATAGCTGCAACTTGTTCACTAATGTAATGTTTTTCATGTAATTGTGTTGTGTGTAGACAGCTCATACTGGTGTCTAATTATTTCTATATAATTGTGCTGTTACTGGTGGATAGAATCACATTAGAGACCCAGGACAGAGTGCTGCTCGCTATATTTTTATCTGTGACTGCATAACTGTCTGATGCGGTTTCTTCTAACAGATGTTTTTCCAATTGGCTCAGTATCTGCATATACTAGTAGTTACAGTAGCTATTTGCTCAGTTTGTTTTTTTGTAATCTTTATAATATATATTTACCATCTCAAAAGTGCTTACTCCTCTCTGTACTCTTCTTTTCTAGACCTAACACCACTCTTAAGTATTCAACTGCGGTACCACATTTAACATTCTTATAAGAAAAGCGCAGTCCGGGTCTGAACTGTCTGCAAAGAGCTAAAGTTAACTTTGAGTATGTGTCTACCTGTTTGAGCCAATATTCATTTTCCCCTGGAGAGCACTGTTCTTTGGCTTGTAAGCAGCCCCCCCACCCCACACACACACTCATCTTCCACTTTCTCTCTTATTCCCTTCTGTTAGCAAATAGTATCCATCACTGATCAGTACTGTGTGTTTGTTAATTTAAACTGAGACCACAGTAGCCTACTGATACAAGATTATCCTGTTTTTCCACCTGAGAAATGGTTAAGAAATGACTTACAGTTTCAGAGCAGTCCTTGGTCAATTCTGATTGTTTCTTAAACACAAACTTGTCTTTGCTTTGGCTCATTAGCAGCAGTACAAAAGAACTGCCTGCTCACACCCTTGTTCTCCCCCTCCCCCTTCCCTGTTTATTACCTTAAGCCAATCCCAAAGTTAATAAATATTACCTGTGGCAGGCACCATTTTTAAAACTACAACCACCCTTTGTCACTATCATATGTTCATTTATCAGTTTACTCTGTTACCTGATTGTTTGCAGCCCCCTCATAAGAGCAGCTAACAGGGGACCATAAAAAAGTCCACAAAAATCTAGGAGCGTTATACAGAAATAAGCAACTTCTCACCAAAGCAGTAATGATTTCAATAGCAAATTCCCACCTTATCTCCACCCTACTTTATGCCTCTCCAATATATACCAACCTAATGCAATGCGATCTAAACAAGCTAGAGACGTGCTACAACAAAATTGCCAAATTCGCCACAGGGACATCCTACCGTAGTCACCACTGTCTCTCACTTGCTGAACTGGGCTGGCTTGAACTCCCTCACCTCCTTTAAAGGTATCAACTATCACTCGCCCACAAACTAGTAAACCATCCACTAAATGTCCCATCCCTCCAGAATCTACTCCAACCCTGTCGCACCACCAGACCACTAAGTTCCAGAAACTAAAATCACTTGCAGATCACTAAAGCCAATAACTCTGCTGGTGAAGCACTATTCTCTTGCACCATAGCCAAATTATGGAACTCCCTCCCACCCACAATTACATCCATACCATCATGCACCCACTTCAAAATGTTACTAAAAGTGCACCTAAAAACATGCTGGCTATGCCCTTGCAACTCCCACTCTAATATCACCCACCCCATCCAACCACTACCTTTCTTTCCACTCCACTAACTACCTTGATTATAGCAAGCTCAGATGCTCATAAGCCTAGTACTTATTATACAGCAGGAACTTCTTATTGTAACATTTGTTAATGTCTGTTATGTACTTCACAGATAAAGATTCTAGTTGTCTACTGATGTACTATGTTCTTCATCTGTAAATATGTTGTAATTACTATGTTAAATTGTTAATCGCTATGTAATCCAATGTAATTACTGTCTGTTTATTTTAACTGTGGAGGTTTTCTCTTTGGGCCTTCACTGAAAATGGACCTACGTCCAGTCGGACACTCCGGTCAACAAATGTAAATAAAATAAAATAAAATAAATTTTGTGGTTTGCTAATTGTTGTGAAAATCTTTTTTATCAGCATTAACTAATCTTTTTGCTTTATTTTATAGTTGTCTGTAGTTTTGAAGATTTGTATCATTATTACTCTGTTGCCAATCTTTCCATGCTCTATCTCTCATTTGTAGTATTTGTTTAGTGGATTTAGTTAGCCAGGGTGCGTGGATAGTCTTTGTTCTTTTTGTGCTGAGAGAAGCTATTTTGTTGGGGGTGTCTAAGAATAGTCTATTAAAATAGCTAACAGCATTATCTAGAGGTAAGGTTATTAATGTGGACCAGTTGATAGATTTTAACATACTATTAAAAAGACTTTGCCTAAAGTTTGTCAAGTTTCTGGATGTTTTGCAAGTGTGGGCTTTGGGTTTTTGGTGGGTGATTTTATAAGTATAAGCCGGTAGGTGGCCACTTAAGATATCAGGAAGTGTATTGGAGTTAGAGTATTTGAGGGGATTAGAGACATATCAGGAAGTGTATTGGAGTTAGTGTATTTGAGGGAATTAGAGACAACATTCCAGTCTAGAGTAGAACACAGGTTACTGATGTTCTTCATGCTTTACTGTTGCAGTAATCACATTGGGGTTATCCCTGCCAGGGTAGCCCCTGGCCGGCTTGAATATCACAGACTTAGTATTTCTGCATCAGTTGCTGTCACTTGAGGACTGACATCAGATAGTCAGTGGTATAAAGTAAGGCAGCCAACGCCATTACATAAATCTTTCTTGCCATGGAGCTCGAAGCAGAAGCAGTTTGCATGAGTGCTGGTTGGCCGCTACCTGAGTTTTAATTTCCAAATTGAAGTTGAAGTCTTCTAACGCTAAGTACCCTGTTGGGGATCCTTTTTTCTTGTACTAACCAATGTCAGAAAAAGTTAATAATTATCTTGCCTGTGGAAAGCAAATACCACACTGAGTCTTCCACTCTTACTGCATCACTTGTCTAGGCCCAGACCACGAAATCCTCCATTGTCACTTCTGTGCTTTGTTTAACGCCAGAACTATCCAGTGTTGGGCCCTTATTGTAGCCAGATATTTTTGTTTACAGTCCTAGAATTCCAATATGGCTTTGGTAAACCATTTGACAGCAAATCTTCTGAAAAACATGTAAAGATAAAGACAGAGACAGACCACACAGGTCCAAACCTGCCGACGACGTTTCCGTTAAGCTAGTCATCAGTCCTTCGGTACTCAGTGAGGCGCTTTTGCAGCCCCTGATGCTCGGTTCAGGTGATTCACAGGCCGCTACTGAGACCCTTTCAGAGTCTGGTAAGCCGCAAAACTCTTCATCTAAGGATCATGCAGTTGTCTCTACCTTGGATGGGTCTGGAGCTGCTGAGCATGCACCGGCTTCCAAGGAAGTCCTTCGCACCACCGAATATCAACACAAACTGACGTTGTCTTTCGCAAATACTGTTCTTTCAAAAACAACCAAGTTCCTTAGGCCCAGGGTTTGAACCACACCCAAGAAACCGACTACCCACTCTCAGGCACCTGCTACCTAGCCTCAGTCTCAAATGCTTAAAATGGCGGAAGACCTTATCATGCTGATCAGGGGAAGCCAAGCTACGCCTTCAAAAAGGAAATGAGGTCTGCCCACAATAGTTTTGTCTGAACAAGAGTCAGATGAATCTGATGCATCTGACTATGAAGACATGCAACCCCTTTCCACTTATGAGGATTCTGATGCAGAGGAATCAGCCTATCCCCCAGAGGATTTTTCCTTTGGGGAAACCCTGCATACTTTAAGCAAGCATTTATAGGTTCATAGGTTCATACTAGGCTATCTGCCCGAGGGCATTTACAAGCCTAGCCCATAGTTTTGTGGCTTACGCCACCCCTTTAGTTTGGAGAAACTATGCCCATTATTTTGCTGTGCCTCTGTCGAGCAGTGACACTGAGGTAATCTCTCCCATCCATTGGTCAAGATTCCTCTTGAACAAGGCCAGTACTCTGCCTCACATACACAGCATAGGAGTCTTTGGGTGATGAGTCTATCCCTCCAGCACGTCCTATTAATAACCGTGTCGAGGTTTAAGTCTCCTGTGGCTTTGAGGGATCTAGATTTTTTGAGGTGAAGCATGTTCACCAAATCTGGGTTTGACATGGCCTTGTATGTCAGGCACAGGTCACCTCTGAGCAAGCGGTGGCGACTGAATAGAGCTGGAGTTCTTTCAGTCGGGCAGCATAAGACAGATTTTTGAGACCCTTTATCCTTTTGGTGAGGAACTTTTGTGGCCTCTCCAGCTGCTGCAAGTGTCGGGTCAGATACATTCCGAATGGGGCATTGTACTCAATCATTGGTCTGATGAGTGATGAGTATAGGGAGACTATGACCTCCCTTGATCTAGATGTGAATCCCTTCATGATCAGGTGGGCAATGTAGAAGGTCTTCCTAACTACTTTAGCAATATGAGTGTTGAATGAAAGGCTACTGTCAACCTGGGTCCCCAGGTCCCTGATAACTTCTTCTGTGCTCAGTGGATTGCCACCTATATGGTAGCTAGGGTAACCTTGTTTTTCCCGAAGGGTATGACTATGCATTTCTTGGCATTTAACTTTAGGCCATGGCTCTGGCACCAGTTATCCATTTCTGTGAGACCCTTCTGAAGGATATCTGTGTCAGATGTGTTTTCAGTTTGCAGTCATCTGCAAACTTTGTCAGCCATAACCCTCCTGTGTTTGCTTGTACTTTGGAAAAGTAGATGCCAAACAAGAGTGGGCCCAGGACTGAGCCCTGTGGGACACCACTTGTGACAGGCTTTGAGTCTGACATGGCGCCAGTAACTCTGACCCTGTGGGTTCTGTCACTCAGCCAGTTTGCAACCCATCTTGTGATGTATGGGTTTACATTTAAGCTGATGAGTTTTTCAATGATACCCGAGTGGGGTATTGTATCGAAGGCCTTTGCCAGGTTGAGGTAGGCTGTATGGACTGCCTTTCCCTCATCAATGGCCTTGGTGACTGTTTCGAAAAAGTCAACCAAGTTTAAAAGGCATGATCTGCCTTTGACAAAGCCAAACTGGGTTGGATCCAAAGTCTGCAAATTCCCTATGTCTTTATTTATGAGATCCATTATGATCCTCTCCATGGCTTTGCAGATAAGGCTTTAAGCTAATGGTGAAGTGGGACCACAGTCACTGTGGGTACATATCCGGAGGTGAGACTAAGATTAAACAGCTGTCGGGTTTAATTCCTCGTTGAGTTCGTGGAGCACACAGCCGGGGACACCATCAGGTCCCATGGATGCTGTGTTTTTGCTTGGAGAGAGCAGTTCTCACCTGGGCGTTAGATATGTTTGGGGGGCTACAATCGTTCGGTATAGATATCTCCCCTTTTGGGGGGGGGGGAGAAGTTTGCACTGAACCTGTCAGCCAGTATGTTGGCAATGTCTGTAGGATCAGTAATCTTCACATCATTTTGAACTAATTCTGAGCATGTCTGGGAGTTTCTTCCCAGGTTTCTAACATAGCTAAAGAAGGCCTTATGATTGTCTTTTGAGTCCTTAGCTATTTTTCTCTCAAAATTTGCTTTGGATGATTTTATGAGAGCTCTTAGCTTTTTACTTATAGTGATCAAAGGTGTCTTACCTTTTAAGGATTTTGCTCTATCTTGTAGTAGCTTCCTCCTTTTGTTGTAGAGTTTGTTTATGGCTGGGGTCCACCAGACTGGACGCTTGCCTTTGGTACAAAGAGTCTTTGTTTTGCTTGGGATTGCCTGATCCATGCAGTCCTGCAGGTGCTGGTAGAAGGCATTTGTAAGTGATTCAGCGGCTTGAGTACGGAGACCACACTAGTCTTTAGAAGTGTGAAGTCGGCTTCGAGAAGTTCTTTACTGTGGTCTTTTTTATTTCAGGTGGGGGCGGGATGAGGACCTCCAGCGAGATTAGTTTGTGATCTGATCTCACCAGTGAGGGGTATACTTCCGGTGTTGAACATTGTGCTCCCATGTTCGTGATGATGAGATCAAGTATGTTTTTCCTCTTGTGGGGATGGTGACTAGTTGTTCCATGGCATTTGACTTTATGAATTCCAGGAACTTTTGGGCTAGAGTGTTTGGGCTTGAGTAGTGTTCCCAGTCTATATTAGGAAGTCACCTAGTATGATGGTGTTCGGAGATACATTTATCCCTCCAGTGTTTTCAGGAAAGCCATGTGAGGTTCCTGAGTTTGCGAGGTGGCCTGTAACATGCGCAGAGCAGTCTTGCCTATGGTTAATTGCACCTGGATGGTCTCCGATGCATCATTGCCACCAATCTTGAGGTGTGGGTGTCCTTGATGAATATGGATATCCCCTCCTTTCTTGGTATTGTCCGGATTTTGGGGCGGAACGCATGATATGAGGTAAAACCTGATAGTGCTGGGGTGCTCTCAGGAGCCTTGAACCAGGTTTCTGTCACAGCACAGACATCGATGTTCTCCATACTGAGAAGGGCCTCGAGTGCATTTTGAGATTGAGACTTCTGGCATTGAGCAGCATTACCCTTAGTTTTTTTTCCTTTTTTGTGTTCTAGGGTGGTAGGTTTAGAATTTGAGCCTTGCCTAAAAAGGCACTATGGGGTGGCAAGAGCCTTTGCCAATATCCGAATCCCAGGGTGACAGGTGCAACAGCGTGGCTTGTCCAGCATGTCATCCCAGGCAGACAGACATTGGATCCCCTTTGAATGACACCAGAGTTTAAGCCAATTGTTAAAGCTGATCATCTTATCTCTGTATTGTGGCATCATTCTTGGTGAAGGTAGGATACTGCCCAAGGTCAGGGTCATACCTGCCTGGGCTACATAATCAGAGAGCTCCTCAATGTCTCTTTCATGTAGTCCAAGGAGGTACGCCTCAGGTCGCTTACACCAGCGTGGACAATGACTGTGTTGAGAGACCTGAGTGCTTGCATTATGTGACAGGCAGCTTACTGTCACCTTCTCCTTACTCAGTCTGGTGAGCGGGACGTCAGTGTGCCTGACTATGGAGTCACCAATGACTGGTGTGTCTGGCATTGTGTTTTAAGGGCTGTGACTGTTTGACACTCTGACTGTGTGGTCTATGTGTTGCAGGTGTTGTGTTCTGAGGTGGTAGTTGTTTGGGTGTCTGCTTTGGTGGCCTCTGCTGTTTTGGTAGATTTTGATCAGAGCCTCCAGTATGTCTTTGTGTGTTTATGTGTATGATTTGTGATGGTACTATGTGAGACTGGGTCTATAGTGTGTGTGGTTACCTTCTCCTCCTGTCTGGTCTTGCCAGTCCTATGTTGAGAGAGCTCAGCCTCCAGTTTGGCCGTGTAGTTGCATCTCTCGCATGTATTTGTGTTTTGTGGGAGGAGGAGAGGGTTGTCTGTGTACATGAGGCAAATGTAACATTGCCTCAATATTCCCAGGTTCACCAGCAGAGCAGGAGATGACACTAGCAACTGATCCACATGCTAGAAGGAATAGACAAAAACTTAAAAAGATTCCGGGGGATGTGGGTGACCGAGAAATGGGGTTAGCCTTTTTGGGGTACTATCTATAACAAGAGTGCTGTATCAAGGTGATAAGTACTGTAGGAGCAAGTGCTAGGCTTTACAGATAGAGAATAGTCTACTTTGGAGTCAAGTACAGATGATCTTTTTAGTTATAGGATACGTTGATTAGATCATTTCCAATGGGAGTGTCAGGACTACCCTCAGTCTAAAATGAGACTCAGGGAATTCCTAGATCTTCCACAACATAGACCCTTGGCCACCCCCCCCCCATCCTGGATGTGGTGGATGATGTTTTCCTTGAATCCAGCTTGACTCCTGATTCCCTACCTCGTGCTCCCAGGAAATCAGACAGGTACTACAGAGTCCCTGACCCACACATCTTTTTAAAATTCCAACAGCTGACCCTGAGGTCATTTCTCAAGGGCCAAAAGGGATTAAAGCAACCTCTGCTAAGAATCCCACCTCCTCAGACAGGGATTCCCAAGCATTGGAAAGATGGGGTAAAAAAGTATACACCTCATCTACTCCTGCCATTAGGGCACTAAATTATCAGTTCCATATGCTTAAATATCAACAACATACCTTGGAACTCCTTAAACAAAAAATGTCTTCCTTTTCTGCTTGGGCAGAATCTAAAGATTTCCAAGACTTAATGCATTCTGCAAGTCAAGTAACTAAACACACTTTGCACTGGATCTGTCATTAGAAGACATGCATGGCTTAAGGAACAATCCCTGTCAGACCATGTCAAATCTAAATTGTTGGATACCCCCTTTGCACAAAGATAACTTATTTGGCACTAAGGCAAAAAAGGTCTTAAAAAAGATGGAAGAAAAAGCAAAATCTGTGCAAACAGTTAAAGATTTTTTACAGGTCCAGCCCCCTAGGTTCAGCAGACATTGTCCCTCCAAGCATTGGTCCTTTCCAGCTCTGAGTTAACAGGCCCAGCCAAGGCCCCATGGAAACAGACCCCCCCCCCCCAAAACAGGAGCCCCAGGGAATGCAGAGATCTAAGCAGTGGACTACCTCCACTTCAAAACCAGGGAGTTCTAAGCCACCACCTTATGGTTAGAACTCACAATGACTCACCTCCTCCCAACTTCCCCTCTGCCCACCTTCACTTACCCCTAGGAGGAAAACTCTCTTTTCACTCAAGCACCTGGACCACCATTACCAAGGACCAATGGGTTCTGAACTTTGTGTCTCGGGGATATATATTCTCCTTCCACACCCTTCCAACCCAAAAAGGGTTCCCAGATCTACCACCAAATCATTGAGCAGAGGCTCAAAAGCTAATCCATTCCCTGCTCTCTTTGAGGGCAGTAGAGTATGTTCCTGCAGAACAGGTAGGCCAAGGCTTCTACTCCAGACTTTTTCTGATGCCCAGAGAAGAGGGCACCTGATGCCCCCTCCTCGAGCTATCCATTCTAAATGCTTTCCTGGTGATCCTAAAATTCAAAATGCTCACCGTCCAGCAGCTGCTACCCATGCTCTCCAAGGATGCTTGGCTAGCCACCCTGGATCTAAAAGAAGCCTACCTCCACATTCCTATCAGGGAATCATGCAGGAAATATCTCAGCTTCAGGGCAGGATCCCAACACTTTCAGTTCTCTGTGCTTCCCTTTGGCTTATCTACTGCTCACAAAGTTTTCGCAAAATGTCTTGCTCTGGCCATTGCATTTTGCAGACAAAGAAATGTTCAAATTTACTCCTACGTAGATGACTGCCTTATTTAGGCAGACAGCCAGGAAAAGATGCTCAAGCACCTGTCCTTTGTAAAGAGCCTACTAACCTCCCTAGGGTACACTATCAATGAAAAGAAATCAAAACAGGTGCTCACGCAAAGGATAATCTTCCTGGGAGCAAGTGTGGACACAGCATCCCAGATGGCATACCTTACACCAGAGAAACATATTTTCCTGACAGCCTACTTCTCTCAACTGGCCACCAGGCCTCAGTTTTCTGCAAGGAAAATCCTGCAAGCTCTGGGGTTCATGGCATCTTGCATACTCCTCATTCCATATGCCAGACTACATATGAGGAAACTTTAGTGGTATCTAAAGAGCCTTTGGTGTCAACACTCTCAAGACCTGGAAACTCTTCTACCTATAATTCCTTGCCTCAGAAAGAAATTTCTTTGGTGGGCAACAACATGATCCCACAACTAGGGACTGCCCTTCTCCCTACACCCCGCCACCCAGACCCTCACCACAGATGCATCAGACTACGCTTGGGGTACAGACCTGGATGGCAGGTGCATACAGGGCCAATGGATCCCACAGCAAATTCCCCTGCTCAACAGTCAAAAAGTGATGATGGCTGTGCAGTATGCCTTGATAGCTTTCAAATCCCTTCTCTCTCTCTATAGGGGTCCTCCTGATCAAAACAGACAACATCAGTGTGATGTGGTACATCAAGCAGGTAGGGAGGGACTCACTCCTACCCTCTATGCGAGCTGGCCATGACCTTTTGGCTCACAGCCTCTTCTATACAGCTACACCTGTTAGTACAATACTTACCAGGCTCTCTCAACTCCCTGGCAGACCAATTAAGCAAAAACCTCCTGGACCCACGAGTACCTTCACCCTAATAACTCAGAAATGGGGAACCCCGAAGGTCGACATCTTTGCCTCCCGCACCAACCATCAGCAAATTCTGCACCAGGGAGCATCACTGCACAGCTTGGAAAGTGGATGTCCTGTCCTTCCCCTGGGTCAACCTCTCGGTCTATGCATTTCCTCCCCTACCTCTCATCCCCAGGGTGCTGCTCAAAATAAGGGAGGAAAAAACAAGGAACATTCTTATAGCTTCAGACTGTCCCCAACAACACTGATACCCCTTTGCTGCGCAGCCTGTCCCCACTGCCTCCATGGCATCCTCCTCAGATTACAAACCTCCTAACCCAGAGGGAAGGGGAATTCATGCATCCCCAATTGCAGACACTCAATTTGGCAGCTTTGCTTATTCCCTAACCCCGAACCAATCTGCCATCCTCAGTAAACAGGTTCTGGATGTTGTCCATGAGGCCAGATGCCCTAGCACCAGAAAGTCTTATGCAGATAAATTGAAAAGTTTCTGCACCTGGATCCAGGCTAAGGGGGCCAATATGGCACAGCCCTCCATCCCTCTCATCCTGGATTACCTAGCTGACCTACTACACAGTGGCCTCTCTTTCTCCTCTATAAAAATTCATGCCTCTGCTATTTCTGCTCATTTTCCCACTGAAGAGCCCCTTTTCTCACACCCTTTGATAAAACAGTTCCTCAGAGGGGCTAGCAACATTGAGGTCCCCCTAGTAGGGCACCAACACCAGCTTGGGACCTTAACTTTGTCTTGGAAAAGCTCACCCTTCCTCCTTTTGAACCAGCTTCTTCTGCCGAGCTAAACTTTTTCTTCTGGAAGACAGCATTCCTTCTGGCCATCACTTCAGCCAGAAGAGTCTCTGAGCTGCAAGCACCCATGGCTGTGAAACCCTTCATCATCTTCCATGCAGACTGGGTATCCCACAGAACTAACCCATCCTTCATGCCCAAGGTGGTGTCCAGTGTGGCTCTCAACCAATCCATTAATTTGCCCACCATCTTTCCTAATCCTCAGAACAAGGGGGAAATGATTCTTCACTCTCTGGATGTGCACAGACAGCTCAGATACTATCTGGACAGGACTAAATCCTTCAGAAAGTCTGATCAATTGCTGCTTAGCTTTGCTACAGGGGCAGAAGGCAAAGCCATCTCCAAGCAAACCATTTCCAAATGGATAGCACACTGCATCCCTTTCTGCTACAAGCAGCATGGTAATCTTCCCCCCAAGGGGGTCAGGACACACTCCACCAGAGCAGCCTCCACCTCTGCAGCTTTGATCAGAGGAGTCCCCACAAGGGACATCCTGGAAGCTGCCACCTGGACATCTGTTCACACTTTTACCAAGCATTGCCATCTGCCTCTCTTCTCCAAATCCAGGGCAGGGTTTGCCTCTGCATTCTTGCAGGGCATCATAGCCAGCCCCTAGCTTTCTTGACTGCCACCACCTATTTCCTCAGCTTTGGGAATCTACCCAAATGTGATGACTGCAACAGTGAAACACAAAGAACATAATATAATTGTGTACACTTACCATAAATGTAGATGTTCAAATGTATTCACTGTTGCAGTCCTGGTTTCCCTCCCTCCATCCCCCTTTTGTCTATTTCTCCATTTGTTACCATTCTTCCTTGTTGTTCTCCTTTCCTTACAAGGGACATATTGGTATTTATTTTCCACTGGTGGGGTTCTTCCATCAGAACCTGACCTCCTACTTTGGGGCTCCAGACAGTTTGGGCAAGAACAACTGATGTAATGGCATTGGCTGCCTTACTTTATACCACTGACATCCAGACATCAGTCCTTAAGCAACAGCAACTGATGCAGAAATACTAAGTCTCTGGTATTTGGGCCGGCCGAGGGCTATCCTGGCAGGGATAACCCCAAATGTGATGAATGCAACAGTGAATATACTCAAACATCTACATTTATGGTAAGTGTACACAACTGTATTTTGTCTTGTTTTCTAGTGAAAGTGAAGGCGAGTTGTGTATAGCCGTAAAGATTAATAGTATTTGTTGGTGAGTCAGTGGATATGTTTTGCCAATTAATATTAACATCTCCCATGATGAATGTTTCATTGGAGATGTTTTTGGCCATCCAAGAAAGAATGTCTTCAAGTATGGGAATGTTTTGGCCTGGGGGTATGTATACTACTGTGGTGAAAAGTTGTTTGGAGTTGTTTATTTTCAGAGACACAATGAGAATTTCACTTTTACTAAATGTGGGTATTGGTTTGGATAAAGGTAGAATTGTGTATGTACTAGGATAAATTAAAGCTACTCCTTCTCCTTTTGTATTGATTCTGTCAGTTCTTAGTATATTAAATCCTGGCTGCAGAATTTTGTTGTCTTTGATGTGTAGTTTTAACCAAGTTTCAGTAACAGCTAACATGTCCGGGGAGTATTGCGTTAGCCCGGAATGAAATTCAGTTATTTTTATTACAAATGCTATGTATGTTTAGGGTGACAAACAACATATGCTTGGGGGGGTATAACTTTGTGGGGGTCCAGGATTAGGGTGAATGTCACCACATTTGGTTAGGTTGAGGAGGTGAGAAACATTTTGGTTATGGTATGTGGGTGTTTTGCACTTAAGTGAGGCATGATATAATTGTGGAATGGGTTCTATGGAGGAGGACAGAATTTTTTGCTTTGAAAAATGTAAAACGTTAGGCTCGATTAGGCTAGCTGATATGTTTGAAAAGCTGTTGGCATGTTTTTCATAGTTAGTTAATAATGTAGATGATTTTGGAACTAAGTTTATTTGTGAGTATATTAGGGAAGAGTTATGTATTAGTAGTATTAGGGTGACAGATGTGAATACGGTGAGGATGGTAGTAAGTATAAGTTTTGACATTTTGCAGTATGCAAGATAAGAGAATGATTAAGATGAAAAGATAGGTTGGGTGAGTTAAGAGAGGTGAAGTAGTGTGGGGGGATAGGATATAGCAGTATGTGATTAATATGGGATAGTGTGTGCTGTAAGAGGTAGTGATGCTAGGCAGAGGGTTGCTAATAGAAAATAATTGGAGATGGCTTGGGATGAGTAGGAGTAATTAGGGGAGGAGCTACTAGAAAGATGGGTGATGGCTTGGTATTGGGTAAAGAGTAATTAAGGGAGGTGATTCTGGATATATTAATGTAATTGAAGTGGGGGTGTGTGGGAATGAGGGTATGGTAGGGGAGTGGAATGAGCCCAAGTGTATTGGGGATACACTTGTGTTCAGAGGTGCAAGAACCAGTCTGTAAGAAGGAAAATGTAAGGTGACAGAGCATGAAGGATATTCAGTAAAGGGAAAAGGAGGCAAGGAGTGAAGAGGATTTGGGAGTCAATAATGCACAACTACAAACTCCAAAGACATAACCAGGGTGAGGAAAAGGGAGCAGTCCCACGTGCAGAGTGCTAGCAGACACAAATTGGCAGATGCCAATAAGTCTTTAGTACAGTGCCAGCATTCAGAAATTAATTTATGATTTTAAGAATAACAGTGTAATTGAATGCCAATGTATCTTTCCCTCCAAAACCTTATCAAATCAGACCAAGAAGCTTTAGTTTATGAAGGTAGAGAGAATAATTTTGTAGGACATAAACCTTATTTTACACTTATGCAGGGTTTTTTAAAATTTGAAATTTTATTTAATATACTAGTACAGCAAACTTTAGTAACAGGAGGAGTAAGATATGAGATGGTTCTTTGTAGAAAATACAGTTTAAAGGATTTTTCTTCAGTTTTCACTGTTACACCTTGGCTTTATGTAAAGAATGAGTTACTTTAAAACAACAATTGAAAAAGAAAGAAATGATCTTAATTCAGACAACAGATTTCTAAGACTTCATAATTTGGAGGAGTAAAATTCTTGTCTGTGAGAGAGAATAACTAGATTTTTCTTTGTTTTACAGCTTATTCCTTTTCCGGTTACACAGATCGATTATGTTTTCAATGACCTATATCTGAAGGGAGTGTTTGCTGATGGGCTTTCAAGTTTACTGGATAGCCTGTAAGACAAATTTCCTTTACCTTTCTTTCTTATATACGTTTTTGCTAATTATTAACCACTGTAACCCTTATGTTGAAAAAATCTTGAGTATAAAGTCTTTTTTTTGCTTAACATTTTTTGTTTTGTTGTATGCAAACTGTGTCTTTCCCCTTGGAGTTCCCAATTAGCAGTAAACTTGTGACATGTCTGTTATCCTGGCAGCCACCTGACTGGTTATCTCTTTAAGCACTGCATTTATCCACACACAACTCATAATGCTTAATAGTTGTGTGTACAATGGAGGTGGGATTACATCAAGGATCAGCTCTGAGCCCTTTCTTATTTGCAATGGTGATAGACAGGTTGACAGACAAGATCAGACAGGAGTCCCCGTGGACTATGATATTTGCAGATGACATTGTGATCTGTAGTGAGCATAGGGAACAGGTGGAGGAGACCCTGGAGAGATGGAGATATGCTCTAGAGAGAAGAGGAATGAAGGTCAGCAGGACTAAGATAAAATATATGTGTGTGAAAGAGAGGGAGGATAGAGGAATGGTGAGGATGCAAGGAGTAGAGGTGGTGAAGGTGGATGACTTTAAATACTTGGGATCAATAGTTCAGAGTAATGGTGAGTGTGTAAGAGAGGTGAAGAAGAGAATACAGGCAAGATGGAGTGGGTGGAGAAGAGTGTCAGGAGTGATTTGTGACAGACGAGTAACAGTAAGAGTGAAAGGGAAGGTCTACAAGAGGGTAGTGAGACCAGCTATGTTATATGGGTTGGAGACAGTGGCACTGACAAAAAGGCAGGAGTTAGAGCTGGATGTGGCAGAGTTAAAGATGTTAAGATTTGCACTGGGTGTGATGAGGGTGGACAGGATTAGGAATAAGTATATTAGTGGGTCAGCCCAGGTTGGAAGGTTTGGAGACAATGCCAGAGAGACAAGATTACGTTGGTTTGGACATGTGCTGAGGAGGGATGCTGAGTATATTGGGAAAAGATGCTAAGGATGAAGCTATCAGGTAAAAGGAAAAGAGGAAGGCCTAAGATAAGGTTTATGCATGTGGCGAGAGAGGACATGCAGGTGGTTGGTGTGACAGAGCAGGATGCAGAGGACAGGAAGAAATGGAAACAGATGATCTGCTGTGGCAACCCCTAGTTGGAACAGCCGAAAGAAAATGATGATAATGGATATACTACAGGGATAGAATACAAACAACCCTGAACTCAAAGAAGCTGATGTCCATTTATGTTCTCTTATCTCTTTAAAAGTAATAGAATGCACACCCCTAAGACTCATACCCCACCCCTTATACTCAGAAAATGGTGAGTATACACTAACTCTTTACTTCTCTCTCTCCCCAGTAAGCTGGCAATGTCTGGACTAATGTTTGGTCTTGGATAATCTGGACTTTTATCAGGCTTTATCTTTTTACGCTAGAGAGACAACATATCAAATTACTTTTGGTGGTGTTAGTTCCTTCAGCACTACCTTAGCTGTTCTTTCCCTAAACTTACTGTGCATGTCAAGGGAGAGCTGATTTGCAAACTGAATCCATGCTGCAATTTAAAATATTGAATTTCAGCAGACATATATCTGACAAATAGGGGGAGGGCTAGACCTAACAACCTCCTGGAAGACTGAACCATTAAAAAGTGAAAAGCAGAGAAGCAATGTAATTTTAGAACAGTTGTCGAACCCTCAGAGAAAATGTAAATGGTGTCTTGTTCATAACTTAAGGAACAACAGAAACTAGCTTTCAACTATTAGTTATAAACAAAGTCTACAAGAAACCACAAATACAGTAACAACAGCATGCTTGCATAGCTGGTTGAAAATTCTCAGTTTCCAATTAAAGGCATTTCCACTTCAGCCCAAATCAATAATCCATTGTTAGCTTAATGGCATAAAGGGATGAAACACTGACTGGAGTGCCAGGGACCACATTCATTTAATGAACCTGGAACTGATAGAACAGTTTGTTGAAATGGCACTTTGCCAAACAGCAAAAACAAAAACAAGAAGAGGAAACAGTGAAAAAAAAAGTCCTACTTTCTGTAAAAGGTACAACTTGTTGAGGGTTGACATAATAATTATGGTATTTTCCCTCACAAACACAAGGTATAGGATTTGATTAACAAAGCGAAAAAATGTTTGCACATCTTTTTCTTCCAGTATGTCACTTGTGTTTCATCGACATGTCATTAGTCATTCAACTTACATAGCTTGCTGTTCAATGCCCAAAAAGGGCAACATTATATGAATGTTGTGAAGTTACAAAAAAAAAAAAGAATTTAAACTAGTTATTTATATCCATTTTAAGAAGGTGGGTTTGGCATAATGGTATTCACCTCATAAACACATGGTGCAAAGTTTGATTCTAACTTTGTGTTATTGACTAAGCTTAAAATGGCCCTTCAGGGCAGTTAACCTAGTATTACCCATGGACTTCCCCCATTCCACCATCACTAAATCCCTTATACGGGAAGATTAAAACTTGCACCGCCTTCTCTAATGTAGTTATTCATGAAGTTACTACATCACAGGGACAAGAGATGTTGTATTTATGTGGCAAATGTGGAAAAAAGTAGAATGCTATATAATGTCTGATGGTATGTACCTCACCTAGCTGCGACCTGATGACTACAAGTACTTTCACAAGTCATGTAGGATAGGTGGAAGAGAGAGGGAGAGCAATTATGATCAGTGATAGCTTTCTAGCTTGAAGATTAGGGATGTGTAAGGACCTTTGAACTGTGTTCTGCTTCTGGTGAAGGCAATGAGAATAGTTCTACAAGAAGTTCTAGGCCAGCCAGTAGAAACAGCAAACAGCATGGATGCCCATATTGAAGCATGCATGCATACATGGTGTGCTTAAAGATCAGCAGTGTGTATGGTGTGCTTTTCAGTCCAGTCATGTCAGACAGTGGAATGTTAAGTACAAGAAGCAAAATCCTTTTCTGACAAGGGTGGTGGTCATCTAGTATCTGCCTACTATTTTCCGTTATCTCCCATTACTTAACAGAATGGAAGTATAAATCAGACACATTGACTGATGCAGTTGCTAGATGGTTAGGCTGGTAACAATGCCAACAATAGTGCTAATAATAATAAGAATAAGAATTACTCAGCATTCTATCTTCTCTCTTCTGTTATCCAGGCACTCAGACTTTGACTTGCAGTCATAATGCCCCTATAATTATGGTCTGTAGTGTATTTTTAATTCCTTCATGTTGGATACATGTATTGAATTTGTTCATGTACATGGTAATTTACATCAAAGTTATTGTTACTTATTTAGGTAGATACTATTTTCTGCCTCCAACTAAAACTGTGGGGTACAAAACAAACCCCTCCGTCTATAAATCTTGAGATTAAAGAATAATGATCTTTGTAAGTAGGGCTTAAAGTTAGGGAGTGATTACTTATTCCAGAGGTCATCGTATTGTTTCTTCCCTTTTCTTTCAACTTCCCAGCTGTTCATAGCTTTTTATCTGCTACATACCTCATGTTTGGCTATGGAAGTTATTTTTATGTTATTTACTTTCACTATACCAAAATTCTGGAACTTTATATCTTTACATGACCATAATAGTAGGAATGCCTGCTTTGTCAATTATCTGGAATTAATTCTTATATTTTTATTGCGTTCACAAGTAAGCGCTTTCTTCCCCAGTGGTTTTACATAATGACCTAAAATGTAAGAATTGATATAGCAATGGCTTTTGCTTACTCTTATATTCAGTACTTCAAGCATTTGAAAGGATATTGTGTCCCACTTTGTGTTATTTTGTAGTGTAAGCACCACACTTCTTTTTAAACTAAAGACAACAATTCTTTAATCACAAACAGAACAATTTCAGAATAAAAATGAAACATGAAATGTAATATTATTCAAAATAACGTAAAATAAAAAATGAACCACTCAGTCTTGGAATACAACTAGAACAGTATAAAATAAAAAAAAAAAAAAAAAGCCATGCTCATAGGTTAAAACATACTTTAATATCATAAGGTTAAGCACTTTTGTCTTTTCACACGAGACATCATCAGAACCATTCACAATCCAAGAAAACAACATTAAATAACCCCTGCCATAAAAGACACACCTCCTAATCAACCAGTCACGTTAAATATATTGAAATAACATTTGTTTAACATACAAATATTACAAACTAAATAACTACTTAATTGTCAAAATAACACATTTAAAATAAAACTACAAAATGTAGGCTCTTCTCTTCAACTCACTCATAACAGAGACACCTTCATTGATACCAGGGAATGTTGTAGCATCTAAATAAAGCTGCCAAAACATTTTGTGTTGCAATAAGGTATTCTTCCAATCCCTTAAAAAATTGTCAGCCTATACCTGCTCCAGAACCAAAAACTTGAATTTAACAAAACCCTGACAAAGTGTAGAATACTTTGGAAGGGCACTTTTATTATCAGCCCTTTGTAAACTGTACATGTGTTGGTATATTCTATGGTTAAGACCATTGTTGGTAAAATGCCTGACACTGTATGCAAAATGGAAGGTCAACCACTCTTTCTGAGTAACAAAAAACTTATCACCCTTTTCCCTTTGTCTAATTTTATCATAAAACAGCCAGAATAATTACTCTCTATAAAACCACATTGATGGCATCTCCCACATCTCAGTATCACAGGGAAAATGTTGTTTAAGTCAGGGAATGCTCTTTCCAAAAAGTCTTTAATGTTACATTTTCTTTTGTATTTAAAAGCAGGACTACCCTTAGATAAAAAAATTGGTGGGATCATCACATTCAGATAAAGCCCAGTTCCTACATATAATGTGTTCAATTTCTTTTACATCAACAGAATTATGCAGCACCATATTATTCTGTTGATTAAAACTAACTCTCTCCCTGCTGTTCATAATCTGATTGACCATTAAACCATTTTTAATAATCAGACCATACTTGCATTTCTCCCAGCCGATATATCAGTCTCATAAAATTGAAGAATATCAACCGGATATCCCCAGTCACTAAACATCTTTTTAAGAATGACAAACTCCTCTTGACAGACCACATCATTAGAAGTAACCCTGGGCACTCTAATATATTGACTATGCACTATGTCCTTCTTTTGATGAAGGGGGTGATAACTGGAAAAATATAGGAAACTGTTACAAAAAGTCAGTTTCCTACAAACCCTGGTCTCAATTTCCCCATCAGGTGACCTGTGCAAAGAAATGTCCAGGTAATTAATGTCACAAACACCAGTCGAGTGTGTGAACTTTAAAAAACTGGTGCCACCCTTCAAGTATTGGAGCAAACCCTTAAACTGTTTTGTATCACCATGCCAAATAAACAGTAAATCTTCAAGGTACTGACAGTACCTGACACACTATCCAAAAAGTGGATGTTAAAAAAGAGTGTCTAACTCCCATTTAAGCAAAACACAATTTTTCTGCAAAAAACATTTTGTGTTGCAATAAGCTGTTCTTCCAATCCCCTGAAAAACTGGCAGCTGATACCTGCTCCAGAACCAAAACCTTGAATTTAACAAAACCCTGACAAAGTATCGAATGTCTGACAAGAGCATTTTTATTATTAGCCCTTTGTAAACTGTACAGGTGTTGGTATATTCTATCGTTAAGACCATTGTTGGTCTTATCAACATAAAATTCCTGAAACTGTACACAAAGTGCAAGGTAAACCACTCTTTCTGAGTAACAAAAGAATTTACCACCCTTTGCCCTTTGTCTAATTTTATCACATAACCAGCCTAAAACCACACTAATGGCATCTCCCACATCTGAGGGTTACAGGAAAAGTATTGTTTAAGTCAGGGAATGGTCTTTCCAAAAAATCATTAATGTTACATGTAAATGAGAAGGAGATTCAGGTTTTATTAAATAATAAAAGTAAGAGGAGGTATTACAACCTCATGGCCAAAGACAGACAGGTTCTTTCAATACTTTGTATGACAAAGAGATTCGTTGTATGAAACCCGGTAAAGGTGGTAGCCTTGTTATTATGTACAATTGGGATTACGCGGGCTGTTTTTGGGTGACATGGACACCTGTTGACCAGTATCCCTTAATGAAATCAGTATAGCATACAGAAGTATTAGAGTGGCCTTGGATGAATTGTTGTTGTTTGATCATATACCTTGGATCTATATGAGTTTTTAAAGGTGCCTGATCCTGTTACACCTAAAATATTTGGGATTCCCAAGGTTCCCTCTTAACACCATGGATCCTTGTGACTTCTGCCGGTTCTATTACTGAACCACTTGCCAAGTTTATTTATTGGAAACTTAAGAACATGTGTGGCAGATTTCAACATATTTTCTGTAACTCTTGGGATTTGTTAGATAGGATACGAAATGTTTATATAGATCATGACTGTTCTTCTGTTACTTGTGACATTCATAATCTTTTTTCGGTTACTCCCCATGAGGACAGACTATTATGGTTTGATGAGGTGGTACACAAATTTGGCAACCTATGTCAACAAGATGAAGGTTTGATTCATGAATTTATGGATATAGTCCTTTCTAACAATTTTGTAACTTTTGGCGACAAATTTTACAAACAAGTGTCTGGAGTAGCTACGGGAGCCTCGTGTGCCCCCATATATGCCAATTCTGTTTTGCTTAAATGGGAGTTAGACACTCTTTTTCAAATTTTTCCACTTTTCAGACAGTGTGTTGGGCACTGTTGGTATCTTGTTGATTTGCTGTTTATTTGGTGTGGTGATATGTACCAGTTTAAGGGTTTGCTTCAATACTTGGAGGGTAGCACCAGTTTTTTTGAAGTTCACACACTTGATTGGGGTTTGTGACATTAATTACCTGGACATTTCTTTGCACAGGTCACCTGATGGTGAAATTGAGATCAGAGTTTATAGTTAACTGACTTTTTGTAACAGTTTCCTATATTTTTCCAGTTGTCACTCCCTTCATTAAAAGAAGGGTGTAGCGCACAGTCAATATATTAGAGTGTCCAGGCCTACTTCTAATAATGTGGCCTGTCAAGAAGAGTTTGTCATTCTTAAAAAGATGTTTATTAACTGGGGATGTCCAGTTAATATTCTTCAATCTGTTGAGGCAGATATATGGGCTGGGAGAAATGCAAGTATGGTCCTATTATTAAAAATTCAGGAAAGTCTTCAAGGTACACCACCATGAGCTTGCACTGTGTCACAGCGATAAAAACACTCTTTTTTCGAAGAAAAACAATAAAAATGTTAAAAACACACAAAATTCCCAGCTGAGATAAGTGAATAAAGACTGTTTTTATCGCTGTGACACAGTGCAAGCTCGTGGTGGTATACCTTGAAGAATTCCTACTTTGTTGTGTACCACTTTGGGACACCTTTGGCAGTTGGGGTTGATTGATTTTGCTATTATTAAAAATGGTTTAATGGTCAATCAGGTTATGAACACTGGGGAGAGAGTTGGTTTTAATCAACAGAATAATATGGTGCTGCATAATTTAGTTGATGTAAAAGAAATAGAAAACATTATATGTAGGAACTGGACTTTATTTGAATGCAATGGGTGGTAAGTTCTTTTGTTACTCAAAGAGAGTGGTTTACCTTACATTTTGCGTACAGTGTCAGGCACTTTGTGTAGGTGAGACCAACAATGGTTTTAACCACAGAATATACCAAAATCTGTATAGTTTACAAAGGGCTGATAATAAAAGTGACCTTGCCAGACATTTTACACATTGTCAGGGTTTTGTTAAATTCAAGTTTTTGGTTCTGGAGCAGGTATCGGCTGCCAATTTTTCAGGGGATTGGAAGACTACCTTATTGCAACACAAAATGTTTTGGCAGCCTTATTTAGATGCTACAACATTCTCTGGTATCAATGAAGGTATCTCTATTATTAGTGAGTTGAAGAGAAGAGCCTACTTTTTGTAGTTTTATTTTAAATGTGTTATTTTTACCAATGAAGTAGTCATTTTGTTTTTAATATTTGTATGTTAAACAAGTGTTATTTCAACATGTTTAACATGATTGGTTGATTAGGAGGTGTGTCTTTTATGGCAGGGGTTATTTAAAGTTGTTTTCTTGGATTGTGAATGGTTCTGAGGATGTCTTATGTGTGAAAAGACGAAAGCGCTTAACGTTATGATATTAAAGTACATTTTAACCTGTGAGCACAGGATTTTGTTTTTTTATTTCATATTATTCAAAAAAAATAAAGACATAGTTCTCAAAGAAAAAGAAAGAAACAGGAAAGAAGGACCAAGAACATAAATAAGAAAATAGATAATATAAGCATGTGTGCATCAAAAAGTCTAATAATCTAATACATATATTTCAAGTATAAATCTAACTATTTTTGTATGGGAAACTTGGACATAGGATTTGCTTTCCAGTTCTGCAGTATTATATGTTTAATCACCATAGAGGCTAAAGTCATCTTTATTTTATATTTCTAATGACATTAGTCAAATTCAAATATAACAAAAGATTATTGGGTGTAAACTCAATTTTGTCTTGTGTTAATGACTTTATTATCTCATATGCTTTCTTTCAATAATTTTGTATTTGAGAACATGTTTACCAATAGTGTTATGAGTTAGCTGAATCAAAATTGCAATATTAACATTTAGCATTTTCTTTACTTCTGTTGGGATTAATAGGTTTTATTATTTTAATTGCATCCTGAATTCCATTTAATGTTATTTATTGATAAAAAAAAAATTAAAATCCCCGGAGCTTCATTCAACCATCGATTAATTATTTACAAATTCATTTACCATTTCTGGTTATATAAATTATGAAAATATTGGATCTCAAGTTTCTTGTATTTGATCATATTCTGTATGAATATTACCTTCTTGGTCTTGTATTTTCATAATCCATTTTCTTGACTTATCTTTTTATTGAGCAGCTAATATTTCCCTACCTTATCTTGCTGTAAGAAAGATTTTCTGAAATTGCTTTAACTTCCCATCATTATAATTATTATTGAATTATTTCTTTAGATTTTAGTTTGTTCTTCCAAGTTTCTATATATTTATCATAATTTACACTTTGTAAGTAATTTAATATTTATGGATGTTGACATAACTCAGCCAGTTGTTTTCTTTTGTCTTTTGAAAGTTTTATCATGAGTGAGTAAATATAATTTTAAGTTGAAGCTTTAACTGCATCCCATTTATAGTTAACTATCCCAAAATGTTCTACTTTCTGTTTCATTTTGGTACACATCTCTAGTATTTTGGACCAGCTAAGGTCCATTTTTCTTTTAAAAGAAGAATCATTTTAGAAGAACGTTTTATGCCCATTTCTATTATATTATGATCAGACCAATAAAAAGGCTGTCCTATAGAAAAAAAACAAGATTTACTAAACAAATCTTTGGAGATAAAACAAATCATATATGTTCTAGTATGTAACTTTGCTGAATATGCTACATGTATATAAAATCTTACATTTGAAATTAAACTCTCCAACCATCCACTAAAATGTCTTGTTCTAAAAAGTTTACCAAATATCTTCCATGTCTTTCAAGATTGGAGTTTTTTTTGGAAGATAAGCTCCATCTAATGTTATATTTAAAATAGTATCACCTCCTCATACCACAGATGTATTTTGTAACTTCTGTAGTACTTCTGTGATGTTATTCAAAGAAGTATCATATTCTTTGAAAGGTGCATAAGCTGAATCAATGGTAATCTTCGTACCAACACTAGCCGTAGAAATTAAATAAACTCCTTCTTCAGTACCTTTAAAACATTTATGTACCTTAAATATACATGAGTTTTTAACAATAATCACAACTCCAGCAGATTTATTAGTGATAGCATTGTTAAATATATATTTTTATCCACTTATATTTAGATAAAAGTTTTTGACATTGTTCATCACTTAAATGTGTCTCTTGTAATAAATACACATCACCTTTTATAGGTTCATAGGTGTTTACCAGGCTAACAACTACAAGTGCCTTTTTAAGCCTAACCATGCATCCCAAATCTCAGACAAGTTCTGGTAGCATTGATAAGTATAAACAGGGACTGAGAGATGAACCATTTACAGTCTGCCTGTATCCATTAGAGACACAGGTGTCAAACCAGAGATACATTTCTTTTTCCCCATCCAGTTTTCCATTTTATACTTGAATTGGGTTAGAGAGGAACTTTGATTTATGTGGATGAGGAGCCTGTTCCAGAGAAGGAGTAGTCTCTGGGATACATACCTGTGTCTCCACCAGGTCCTGTTTATATCACAGGCAATGTTTAAGTCTTTAGCACGGGTAATTCTGGTGCTGTTTGTTTTGTGGATATCCAGGAGGCCCATCAGAGAGGGATTTGACACTGCCTTGTATGCCAGGCTTAGATCTCCCCTCAACAGCCTGGAGAAGACAGAATACACAGATAGGGCCTATAGGCAGTCTGCAGAGGACATGTTACTTATGCCTTGTATTCATTTAGTGAGGAACCTCTGTGGACATTCCAGTTTTTGGATATGCCTGTTTATGTACATACCAAAGGGGGCATTTTACTCAATGATAGGTCTGATGAATGATGAATACGATGGAAGAATTACTTCATTGGATCTCTATGCCATATCTTTGTTTATAAGTTGCACAACACAGAATGATTTCCTCACTACTGTAGATGTGTGATGATCAAAGGCTAGATTAATATTTATGTGTGTCCCCAAGTCCCTGATTACTGGGTCAGCACTTAGAGGTGTGTTGTCAATATGATAGTTACAAGGGGTGGATGACTTCCCAAAGGATAATATTATGCATTTCTTGGCATTTAGTTTTAGCCCATGGCTGTTACAGTAGTTGTTTGTGTCATCCTTTCCTGGAGAATAGTTGTGTCAGTGGGGGATTCAATGACAGCTCCTAATTTGTAACCATCTACAAATTTAGACAGGCAGAAGCCACTGACATAGGCCTTGACTTCAGAGAAGTAAATTCCAAAAAGGAGTAGTCCCAGGACCAATCCTTGAGGGACTCCACTTGTGACTGGCCTATTTGTAGAAGTGGTCTACCCAATTCTAACTTATTAGGTCCTGTCTGTGAGCCAGATGGCTATCCTCTGGGTGACATTTGTACAGAACTTCTTGAGGTTGTCAACAATACCCAAGTGGGATATTGTGTCATATACCTTAGCCAGGTCAAGGTAAGCAGTGTGAACCATTTTGCCCTCATCCATTGCTTTGGTGACTTTCTTAAAGCAGTCCTCCAGGTTGATTAGGCATGACCTGCCCTTGACCAAACCAAACTGGGTTGGGCCAAGTGTCTAAATATTTCCTGTGTCATTATTGATCATTTCCACTGTCAACTTCTTTTTATGTGTAATTAAGTATTTTACACAATTTTGAAAAAAAGAATAAGCACCTTTGACATTATACTGTTTATCTGCAACACTGCAATTAAGTTGATGTTAAATAGCAAGATAAAGAAAACTCAAGTGCCTGCTATATCCAATGAAAAAGGGATTGTAAAGCCCACATATCCTCATACATGTAGAAAAGTTGGAAAAAAGTGTTCAAAATAAAGGAGAAAAAGAGAAAGGTCCAAAATTATAGTCAGCATCTTCTAAGTAGGGTGACAGGCAGTTGAAGTATCCAGCTGATTCAGATCTTTAAGAAGCTCTAAGATTTTCAGCTTGTGTCATGCTTCTTATTCAGACTTAAAGAGCAAAGGCATTCCTTTCCAAGTTATTTCTATTTTAGCAAGAAATAGAAAAGATGATTTTACTTTATTTGTCCATAATTTAGTATGAATCTCTGCAAAAGTCCTTCTTTTTTCACAACCTCATAGGGCAAATCTGCAAAATCTTTATTGCCATTCCATCCATATTTCATTTGTTTTTACCCTTTTTGACACAGTGCAATTTTTTTTCACAATCAATAGTTTTACAAAACTTTTCCTGGTCTTGGTCATCTCTCCTGTGTTATTTGCAATGATAAAACTGTATGATATCTATCCATCTGAAATACCTGGATTGTTTAATGATTGAAAACCTTTGTGAAAATCTTAATCAAGACCTATTTTAAACTATTTGTTTTATACCATTCCTCATGGATGCTTATAAGCTCTTACTTCTTGTTCTTATTTCCATGTCAAGCAAACCTTCTCATAGTGTTATATTCTCTTTCTCTGTTTTAGTTATTTTTGTTTTATTTGCTTGCATAAAAAAATCTGTGTTTAATTTATCTTCTATTTTTCCATTTATTTCATTTTGTTTAGTTTGTCCCATCTGTATCTAATTAAGCGTTTTTTTTGCATATCAGCTTTTGTGTTAACTGAGACTTCTAACACTGATAGTATCTCAGTTATTTGATGTAGCTGATTAGTTATAATACCAAATGTATTTGAGGCTATAACATTATCATGCACTGGCTTTAATTCATTTTTCTTACTGGTATCTTGCTGTATCTTCACGTTATCTTGCTGCTTGTTAAGAGCAGTTATTCTTTTTGAATAGGTGTTGCTTGAAGTTAAAAGCTATCAAAGGTCATGTTTTCATTTTGTATCATATCAGGCATGAGCATTTTTTTCAGCTATTAAGTCCTCCATTTCACCTGTGAATACATTCTTTGATGTTAAACTTTGTTTAGTTGTCTTACTTTTAACTTTCTTAACTAGATTTGAGACATGCCTTAAGTTCTTTATTGCAAGAACAAATGCTGATACTGCCTCTTCTGTTATAAATTTAAAAAAATGTTTGTATATCTTTTAGAATGGGGATTTTTGCAATTTGAGACTCTCATGTCTGTTGTTTTTCTCGAGTCAAGTGTTTTTTCATAGAGATTTGAAGATTCATCTATTAAATAAATTTCTGCAGCATTACTGAAAAAAAGTTAAACTTTCAGCATTCTGCATTATCTCTAAGCACTCACTAGATGTGCATGTTATGCAATATGCAGCATTGACTCTGACCTAACTCTACCAGAGATTCACTCTCATTGAGAAGAGCACTCTGAAGTATCACACTTTTATTGTTAATTTTGAACTTTTCTGACCAGTTTTCCAATTGATGTTCTTGTTACAAATTCTCTGTTCTCTTTTCTCATACAGTGTTGATTTGTACATATATTCTCATCACTTACTGTACCCACAAACAACTAATTTTCACCAGATAGAACTAAAATTTGAAACTTTTCAAATGAAGTTTAATATTTGCCATTTTACAGACTTTACTAACAGAGTATTCTACCCACAGTTTCTACATATTTGATTAGTTGCTGGACATATTAGGCATGCTTGTTGTAACATCTCATGTAGAACTTATTAGCAACATATTTCTTATGCTTTTCATGCTTCCTGTGAACACATTTCTGATGTTTTTCATGCTTCTCATGACATATTTTGCTACATTTTTACGTTTACAACTTTTCTGAACTTTTGTGTCTCACAGCAAATTATGCAATTTTGGCTCTTCTGTGAGGTGTTCTAAGTGCAATGAGGTACTTTCAATCACTCTGCCTACATTCACCATGATACTACATGTGATTCTGTACCAAACTATTAAATTGTGTTATTCAGCAGTGTCACTGTCATTGTCTCAGTTCCTTAATTAAGCACTGATGATGTATGTAGGAAAGTCAGTAAATAACAAATGGTGGATATATGGCAGACCTTTTACACTACTCCTAATAAATCTAAAATTACAAAATTATGACAACAATGCTCTATATTTTTCTGTGTGTGTGTGTGTGTGTGTGTGTGTGTGTGTGTGTGTGTGTGTGTGTGTGTCTTTCCCTCTTGCTGTACATGTCTTAGAGTTTCAGGGTGTCTTCCTTGTGACATGCAGAAGCATAGCACACTGTAGATGTTTAGACTTGTTGGATACAGCTCTCATAATTAGAAAGAAATGTGATTTCATATCTGCAGCCTTCATTTCTTAGGCAAATTATCTTGCATCTGACACCACTTCTGGTAATATCCATAAAGAATGATGTAACAGCATAAGTTGTCCTATACTGATGTGTGGTGTTGCACTGCTGTGCTATTTATTGATATAAATCATCCACATTCCCAAACGTGCAACATCTCATTTCCTGAAATGTGCTTGATTATGAATAATTCAACTAGGCAGCTGAAAAAACTACTCAGCAGAATACCTTGTATCACAATTCCTAAAAATCTGTACAAAGACACTGTGACATACACACATACTCTCTCAGTAGTCATCCATGCACATACACCTATAGACTTATTCACATACTCTCTTAGTACTCTCACACACATACAGTGACACATAGATATACACATGCATCCAGTTCTATTCACTCATACCTCAACTTGTTACAACAGCAATCTGTATAGGATAAACCAGTGCATATTCCCACCATTGAAGTGCATAGCATACATGGCAAGATTACCTTGCACACTTATGAAGTTGGATCCCTGCCCAGCATTTTGATAGGGTGGGTGGTGTACATATATCATACTACATGAGTCTTCTAACAGGGCAGTTTACTGGGAAACTCATTTCCATATACCTCACCCACTGTGTATGTAGCACTATGAACCTCACTGTTGAGAAGCACACAGTCACAAAAGAGGGAGGTTTATGAATCAGAACATTCTGTTGAAATATGCATAACAGATTGCACTTGCTTTCCATACTTTGCAAGGTGACTATAAATACTGGCCAATATAAGATTTGTTAATTGAAAATTTGAATAAAATGCATGAAGTGGAATACTATTAGCTTAAACAGCTATACATGAAGATAGCACAGTAGTGTGCAGGAAACCATGCCACTGTATAGTGATATGGGACTCTGAATTAGGCTAATGGCACCAATAAATCAAAGATATGCACTTATGTATCAAGAAGTGAAGAAGGGAGTGGACACTAACAGGTTGTAGGACAGAAAGAAGCACAGCGAAGAAAGCATTGGTATGATTGAGAGCAGGCAAGGTGCAGAGCCCAAATAGCATATTATGGAGAATTCTGAATTTTGAAGAATCCTGCAGGTGTGTTGTCAGGTCCTCTCACAGTGGACACCACTAGGTGATAACAGGAACAGATCCGAGAAACTACTGACTACTTCAGCAAAGGGTTCTTGTGCCTCCAAGAAGAATAAACAGTGGCTAAACAGTGGATATGAGAGACATAGAAAAATACTAAAGAAAACTTATAAAATTCCTGGAGGCCAACAGCCATTAGGATAAATTAAGTCCCATTTCTGCAGCCAAAAAATATCCTAACTACCAAACATTACCAAGTTCTATGACATGGTAATAACGAAGCCAGACATTGGAGACACACATTTGTGGCCTATCTCATCTTTTTGCAAATCCTTTGATTCTGTTCCTTGCATGTAAAAATATAATATTTGCAGAATAAAACAAGTACAAAGTGCATCTAACATATAGAGCTATTAAGTAAAAGAATAAAAACAACCAACATAAACTACAACAAGTGTAACAGCAACAATGCAGTAGCACTATTGCTAGAACAAGTTATGCAATTACTAGTTCAAATAAATGGGTCTTAAGGGAATGCTTGAAGATGCTCAGAGATGGGGATGTTCTCAGCTAGCCAGGTCGTAGATTCCAAAGGTACAAACTTTGATGCTCAAACAAATGAATTATGGAGGATACAAGCCACACTGCTGGAGTCACTAATAGCTTCTGAGAGGTAGAACCTAGGAACCAGGGCAGCAGATAACAGCTCAGAAGGTTCTGCAGGCATGCATGGCAAGGTAACACAGAACTAGAACTTTAAAGATTCGCTGTCTGATAAGATGCTAGTGTAGTCCTTGTATAACTATCATATGGCATTTAAAAACTGTATAAGCAATAAAATTCTGCACAAGCTGCAGATGGTCTAGGTTTGAATCTGGATGCTTCAGTTGCAGGACATTACAAAGAGGAAAAAAAAGGAGTATGCACTACCACAGAGAAACCAGTGGGTTACCAATCCAATAAGAAATTCTTCCCAAAACACAGCTAGGAGCAAGGAACAAGTTTTATTAAAGCACAGTTAATCTCTTCCACCCTTCTTAAATGCAGGACTCCATCAGAATTAAATAAATCAACATGGTCACACATTTAAATATCAAGGATAAGATCATGTGATGCTGCATTGCCAATCCAAGAACCAAAAATTAAACTATTAAACAGAACAGAAAGAACAACAACAACAACCAAAACAGTTCACTTTGAAATATCTCTCCAGTTACATGTCACATAACAATAACAACCAACCAACAATCAAGGTAGGCTAAAACCTCCCCCCAACAAATAATAATATACACCTTTAAAAAAATTACATTCTTTAAATTTCTTTAAAACCATCCAAAACATTTAGTGAAGTGAACTGTTTTGGTTGTTGTTGTTCTGAAGAAGTCTTTGTTACATCCTGGCGACAGTGCTTAACTGTTTCTGTTAAACATTTTTTCCACGTTGCATGTTGTTTCCTCGTTTCAGCTTTGTGTTTAATCATGTGGTGCTAGCTGTCGAATAAAATCTTAAAACCAATTCATCAATGAACTAACAACCAATCTGGTTAAGATATCCTAAAATAACAAATAATCAAACCCAAGCCCCAAACAGTATTCTTAAACCAGTGGGTTAAATAAGTTGTTTAATGAGGATAGTGTTTCTCAGGTTCTAACAAGAAGACATTATAACATCTGAAATCTGACATTTCAAGGTTAGTTTGTTGTTAGTAATCACCCTAAAATCATGCACCATTGACATGAACTTAAGTCTGTGCCCAGAGTAAATGAACTGGTACTAAAGAATCCCTGAGGGCAGAATAAATGACTGTGGCATCAGTCCTTGTAGCAATGAATTTAAGCCAATTTTAACCATCATCAGTTTGATGCATTTCAAGTCTTCTATTAGTTGGCTAGAATGCTGGGGCAATGAGAATTACAGTTGTGTGTCGTTACCATAGCAATGGTAATGCAAGCCTCTCGAATGTATAAGACCTCCTAAGTAAGCATGTAAACATTGAACAGTAAAGGGATCAGGATTGAACCTCTTATTAACTTAATTTAAGGCCAATAAAAGGCCCAAGATGGGCAGCACCTCAATTAAGAAGGTATGATGCAAGGAAGTTTGCCACAAAGACCACCTTCTTTGTGCTGTATGTATTCGGACAGGTAGGAAATAAACCAGTTCAGCACAATACCAGAGATTACACAGAGGTGCTTCAGTTGGTCCATCAAAATAGAATTGTCTACTGTATCAAACTAATGTGCGATCCAGAAAGGCTAAAATGGAATAACAATATTCATCTCTTGGTAAAAAGAGATCAGTAAAGGCTCTTGTTAATGATATCTCAAAAATATGACTGGCAAAAATCCATACTGGAAAGGTTCATTTATGCTATTATCTATCAAATAAAGATCGTAAGTGAAGATACACTAATCCCTTATCCACAAAGGAGATAACAGTATAATTATCCATATTATTATGGTCATGACCTACCTTTTGAGGACAAGAATAATTAGTGCCTCCTCCAGGTTTGCTGTAAATACTCCATCCTCTATAAAGGTAAAGATGGTCTGGTAAAGGATGATCTCCAGACAGCATAAAGTATATCTGGTTTGGCAAGGATCCAGTCTACAAGTAATGTTATGCAAGTTGGAAACCATGGAGATAAAGTTGTTGTAACTGGGAATAAAAAACTAACAAAAGATAGAAGATAATCTAAGATCCAAAGGGCCACTGTGACAGCCGTGGGGAGCACTTGGAAAGAATCCTAATCAGATATGGCCAAGCTTTGTGACAAAATGCATAAAGATCACATTCTTCACTAGATAAAGCATTTATAATGGTGAGGTAGATCGGGCTGCACATGCTTCTCACCACTCGTTAGAGTGCTGCTTTTTGGTTTGTTGCTGCTGAGAACTCCCTTGACAACAAATACTGAGATTTTTTTCAGGAGACCTAAGTCTGGTAAACAGAAAATGGTAATCCAGAGCAAGCTTGCCCTCAAGCAGACTGTCACTCTTCCATTTTCACTCTGATCATTGACCAGTACACTTTAGCTCCTGAAGATTGTAGGCAGACCATGCCTCTCATGGAGTCAGGTTAAGTGCTTGTTCAAGGCTTGGTACCAGAGTGTCAGGTGAGGTAGTCAAGGTCTGGTTATTGGACCCAAGTCACTCATCAGGATTATTAGTACTGTGTTCCTGAAGTTACAGGATTTAAAATACCTGGGCAATTGAACTAAGCTTGTTGCAGTGCAAATTGCCCATGTCTGAGGATTTTACCCAGAGGTGGTCGACTCTAACCTCAATAAATGAGTAATCAGACCAGGTGACAGGATCCACCTTTGAGTCCCTCATGGAAACAGGAGTAACCTCCTGAGCAAACTTGAATCCTTTCATTTAGTTTTTACATTTGTTGACCAGGTAAGTGAACTGGTCTATGGATGCTTTTCAGTCACAACGTAGGCCATATTGACAAAAAAAAAAAAATCAACACAATCACATATGCTAGCATAATTTATTCTAAAGAATATAACGTTTATAGGTACATATGTATAAAAGCCCAACAGCAGAAACAAACATAGGTTCATAGATTCATAGGTGTGTACTAGGCTAATGGACCTGGAGCCTTTACAAGCCTAGTCCAAAAAATTTTCCTGACACTTTGCCACCCAATGTTAGTTCGCAGTGCCTCTATCCAGTAGGGCAACTGGAGAGATCCCTGGGGTGAACTTTTTGTTACCCACATCCACTCGTCGAGATTTCTCTTGAAGAGGGCCAGTGAGGTGCTCTGCTTGACATGAATGGGAAGCTTATTCCAGAGTATGAGCAGTCTTTGGGAGATGAACCTGTCCCACCAGCATGTTCTGTTGATTGTGGTAGTGAGGTTGTGATCTCTGAAGCGTGTGGCATGGGGGGATTGGGATTTCTTTAGGTATAGCATTTCAAGTAGGGCTTGGTCAGACATTGCTTTGTAAGTCAAGCAGAGATCACCTCCGAGCAGACGATAAGAGACTGAGAAAAGCTGAAGTTTCTTGAGTCTGTCCATGTAGGACACACGTTTAAGGCCTAGGGTCCTTAAACACATCACATTCATATGCAGTTTATTCATTGTAAAGGACAACATCTTAAATATATACAAATATTCACACAGCAAATTTTTGGTACAATGTTTATGCAGAGCATATACAATGAATAAAGTATATAGATAGTACTGTTATTAACATTAGCAGAAATTCTAGAAACCTTAGGATTGCTAAACCTATAAAAATGTGAATGCAGTCAAAAACTATACGTAAACATGTTTATTGAGTTTGTGTGTGTTCAAAGCTCAGCATGAATAAATGTATGATGTTAAACTGAAAAAATAAGTATTTATAAAGCACCAGGATGGGCTGGCTAGGCTGCATCTGTAAAGCAGCAGTTCTCCTTTAAACAGCTTAAGTTTTAGAGGAGGGCAATATCTGTCGTTAAGTATTTTGAAAGTTAAAGTGTTCAGTCGGATTGTGCCTCTTGTACTAACTTATAAAAAGTTGCATTGAGATAAAATAAGACAGTGGTGCTGCGTAGGTTAACCAAGCACAGAAATGTAGGAATTTTGTTCTCTGTGGTCTGAATTAATGTAGTGTTTTTTGTGGAAAGTAGTGAAGTAATTGGGAGAATATATTCCAGTCTAAGTAGGAACACTGATAGCAATAGCCCTTCTGGCATCTGCAGTAAGTAAATTAGATGTTCTGTAACGTAACATAAGTTGGAATAGCACTTTTTTCACCAAAAGTTCATATGTTTATGGAAGTTTAAATTTGGATCTAGCATTATCCCTAGGTATTTTGAGGTGTACTCTGTTATGGTGATGTCTTTAGCATCATGCATATGCTGAGGACTGCTGAAGACCATCACATTATTTTTTGCAGTATTTGTGTTTAGTTTACTGTCTGAAAGCCAGTTCCAGAGTGAGATCCAATTCTTTAGTTCTTTAGTCACCAAATTCACTTTTTTGCTTGATTTTGTAATTGCAATGTCATCTGCATTGGTAATACACAGTGGCAGCTGGTCACCTCAAAGCAAGGGGGAGGCTGTTTGGAATGGGGTGGTGTCTATTACAGAAGGTCAGCAACCATTACATGTGATCAGACAACAGATGCATCATTTATTTTCATCCATAGACTGCCTCAGTATGTACCCGCTTATTACAGCCACTTTAAGGGATGGATGCATCACACATGTCACACTGCAACTAACAAAGTCAACTTTTGTTGAAATGGAGCATTACGCAAAGGACTCCATTGACAGTGGACACTAGTTGCACACTAATTACTCCTGCACTTCTCCTATGCCCCCCATCCATTTTCCCCTCATTCTAGCCCATTACTATTCAAACAGTTTACTTCTTTCTTGCTTTTTCACATGTTGTCTTACTTTTTAATTTCCCCCATTGCTTTTAGTATACCCTGTCTGGGCAAGATTCTATTGCAACAAATCTGGAGGATGCAACTGAATTAAGCTGGGGATCTACAGGCATCATTTCCAAATCTAGGTGCTTAGGATTCCCCTCTCTCTTCCCCCCCTTGGCTGACCTGGTGTTACTCACTTTGAAATTCACATTTACCTACACTAACATACTGCAGCTCCTGCATAACGGTGTCTACAGGATTGCAATTGGCCACCATAACAAAAACTGTTTCTCCCAGCAATTAATCAGATTGAACTTCACATTTACCTACACTAACATACTGCAGCTCCTGCATAACAGTGTCCACAGGATTGCAATTGGCCACCACAACAAAAACTGTTTTTCCCAGCAATTAATCAGAGTAGGTTACACATATAAAAAGCATTTGTTAAGCTTTCTCTTACAGTGCTGTGTAATTAAGCAAGTCACCATTTTGGTCAGCCATAGGGCTCTTTTCTACTTGAGTGTTTGCCTCCTTCCCCTGTAACTAAAGTACACTGACTCTTACATTTGTCTCTCTGACCCTAACTTTTACAGGTATAACTTGTACCTTTCTGGCTTTCTAACACTCAGACATAGATTCCTGTTGAAAGTTTGCTTACTTGTTTGACATTTGAACAAGTATCCCTTGTAAAAATCCTCAAAATTGTATACTGTTGGTCTGTTTTTCCTGCTAAACATAAGTAAAATTAAAGTGCTGAGTGCAAGTAACATTAAAGTGCTGAGTGTAGATTTTAGGCCCTTACATTCAACTTACCTCTGGTGTGGTGTCTTGAGTCAATAAAGGTATTCCTCTAACCACTCCTACTGCCTTCTCTTTTCCCTCACACCCCCCTCTTTCGTCATACAGGTTAAACTGCTACAACGTAGTACAGGCATAATTTTAAAATCTAGGTGCTTAGGATTTCCCTCTCTTCCTGCCCCCAATTTCCACCCGCCCCCAGTGCCACTAAATTTAGAGTTACTCAACCACACCCCATGTTATAACATTCTATCAGCTTTCACCTAACATATTCTCTCCACCTTGTTATAACATCCTATCAGCTTTCACCTAACATACTTTCTCCACCCACTCTATTACCTCTAAATTTACCATCAGATCTTCGGCTGTTGTGCCATACAAACAGCAGATCATAACTACTATACTCCTCTTTACTACCCATTCTGCTAGACACTTATTTACTCACCTTGTAGGAAAACCAGTTTCTCATTGGTTATCAGTACCCAAAAGGCCATACTATAACCCCAGCTGTAAAGCATCCCACCTTCAACCATGCTAATAATAATGGGTCCAACTCAACATACTGTTCTCTCTTTCAGCATACCAACCCCTGGCACATTAGCCCTAGATCTAGACAATACTACAAACTTATAAACAAACTCCTGAAGCTTATCACTAAAGCACAGACCTAGCCCAATACTCAGTAGTAATATTCAACCCAACCCTGGCCCATCCACTTTTGATATATACACCCCCTCTACTTGTAACCTAAGCTATAAAACTATAATCAATAGACCAACTAACTCTCTCCTGGCCTGTCATCTCAATATTAGAAGCATTAATAACAAGGTGCATGAACTGCATGCACTCCTGGCTGTCCACTCCCCTGAGATTCTCTGTCTATCTGAAACCTGGTTAAAACCTAACACTACCAACAATGAAGTGTTACCACCTGGGTATAACATACACAGGCTGGATCATGTTTCCAGGAAGGGGGGTGGACTAGCTATACTCTACAAATCTGAGTTGAATGTGACCATAGATGTTACTCAACCACCTCAGATTAATAACTCTGAAATTCTTGCCACTAGATTGCAACTTAACAAAAGTAAATGCATCAACATTATCTGCATGCATATTCCCCCAGGTAGCAACATGTAGCCACACTTGAAGATACCTTACACTGGTTATCATGTCATTACCCCAAGAAACCTTACTACTCCGAGATTTTAACATAGACTGGGGGCACCTGTTCCTTAGAATCCCCATCTACCCATATTAACCTGCATGCATTTGCACAAATCATAGCCACCCCTACCAGGCTAGGTAAACCCAACCAAAAAGAAAGCATACTCGACTGAATACTCTTAAATAGTAACCCCCAACTGTACACCACTGGTACCCTCCCTGATGACCTAAGCAACTACCTTCTCACTTATATAGTTAAGCAGAAAGCCATTAATCCCCAACAACCCTTACTCAGAAAAGTCAGAAACAAAAAAGCCCTTGACCCTGCCAAATTCCAACAGGAACTTAACTCCTGTAACTGGTCTATTTTAAAACACCTCCCCTTAGAGGAGGCAGTTGCATATTTTAACAACAAATTTCTTGAAATCCTTTATTTGCATGCATCTGCCCATTCAAAGAGAAGAGAAGAGAACAAAAGCAAAAACTGCACCATGGCTTTCTAAAGAGTCTAAACTAAAAATTACCAGTAGAAACTAATTTTGGGCTCTATGGCGCTCTACTAAAGACCCCCAAGATCATGTTAAATACAGGCAGGCTAGGAATGAAACTAAAAAAATCTATTTTACAAGACAAAAAACAATACTATTGTAATTTACAAACAGCAAACCAGAACAATCCTCAGAAGTTCTGGGCAGGACTGAATAATCTACTTCATCCTGGAAAAACTTCTACCCCTATCCCTGCTGCTACTATTGATAAACCCCCCCGAGGATGTTTCAGATAGTTTTAACCATTTCTTTACTGAGACAATTCAAACCCTAGCTAGCCAATTACCTCCTAGCTCCCCTAGCCCTGATAGTACCACCCCTATAAACCTACTCTCATTCAGCTTCGAAACCAGTGTTCACGTCACTTATCTGTACCTTGATCAAAAAATTAAAACCCACCACTCTCTCAGCTGATCAACTCCCCGCCGAGTACCTTCAAAAATCAGCTGATGCTATTGCCTACCCAGTATCAATACTAATTAATCGTACTATAGCAGAGGCTAAAATTCCCACCATCTGGAAAACATCCTACATAATCCCACTACATAAAGGAGGCTCCTCCACTGAATTCTCCAATTATAGACCAATAGCTATACTTTCTCCACTTGCAAAGATTATGGAAAAATGTATACACAAAACAACTCATGCACCACCTAATCCAGAATCACCTTATGGCAGATACCCAACATGCTTCTGTCCACACCACAGCACTACTTCAGCCCTACTAGCTTTTACCAATACCATAAACAATAACTGTAACAATAATCACATATCCTCAGCCCTCTTCTTGGATCTTTCCAAGGCATTTGACATGGTTGACCACTAACTTCTGATTCACACCCTGCAAACTTTTTGTCTAGATTCTAAAGCCCTTCAATGGTTTAAATCCTACCTCAATGGAAGACAGCAGGCTATACTTTGGCAGAACAAGCTCTCTAACCTACTGTTTTCCATCTTTATTAATGACTTGTATACTGTCATCCCAAATGTCAGCGTATCCAATATTCTGATGACTCCACCCTGATTTGCTCAGCTACATCTCCTACAACTTTATGGTCTGCAACCCAGCCACCTTTAATACTATAGAAAACTGGCTTTCTGAGCTTTGATTGATACTAAATCACAAAAAACTAAAATGCTGTTATTCTCACCAACACAAAGGTCTCCTGCTTTTACCTTTACCATAAATGCAAATGATGGCACAATAATCTCCCCTGACCTCTCTACAAAACTATTAGGTGTCATTACTGATAATAACCCAAAATTTGACCTACATGTAAACCAGTCGATCAAAACCATCAATAAACAACTAGGGTCACTTTACAGAATAAAAGCCTTCTTCACCCCTCCATCCAAAATTGCCATAGCTCGCGCTCACCTACTTTCAAAACTTCTATATTCACCCCCCCTACTCTCTAATCTAAACAAGACTGTACTTAATAAACTCTCAATAAACTATAATATGTTGCCTGACAATGAAGAGGCAGTTATTATTGTCAATGACCAAAACGACTTCAAAATTTACAACTTAAGTAGTGTCAAGTTACCAAGGATTGAGCAAACCTCTTTGAGAGAGGTCTTAACTTTGTACCCTCCAAACATTTTAACATAGAAAAAACTTTGCTTGATATTATGATTTTCACAAGAAAATTTAATTTTAGTGCCAATATGGGTGGAGAAGCAAATAGAAATACTACCATCACTTCTTGTAAAAAGGCAAGTGTAAGTAACCCCCCTTTACATCCCACTATACAATTGTACCAAAAGATTTGTATGAATGACATTAGATAACTTTCTAAAAATCGGAATTCAAATTTATTACACAATTTAACCAAAGAGGAAACCATACTCCTCAATAATATATCTAATAATAAAGCCATTCAAGTCATGAAACCAGACAAGGGAGGTGGTCTTGTGGTCATGGACCAGGACAGGTACATAGAAAACATGTTAGGACATATATTTGGGGAAGGGTACTAGCAGATTTCCCGTAATGAACTTAACATCGTATACAGACATATGGACATGGTTCTTATGGATCTGCTTTTGAATGACCAGATATCAGAAGTAGAATTTAACTATTGTACACAAAACAACCCCAGGATCCCAACAATATTAGGGATACCTAAGCTTCACAAGAACATTTTGCATCCACAACTATAGTCAAATATATAGACTTCCAGTTAAAGAACTGTCTGGGGTCTTTTTCTAATATCATCAGAGACTCATGGGATTGTTTGAAAAAAATCAAACAGGAATATTTCAGTGATTACATCATTTTCACTACAATTGATGTCAAGGACTTATTTAGTGTCATTCCCCACAAAGAAGGCATTGAAATGTTTTATGACTTCTTATGTCAACAGACCAAGTTTTCACACACCAAAATACTTACATTAAGGACATTAATGGAACTTGTGTTGGAAAACAGTTTTAAGGTTATTTATTTAAACAAACCACAGGGGTAGCTAAACTGTGCCAAGTTTTTCATCTTCAGGGATGTCCCATTGTAAGTTTTAAGGTCGTACCTGGATGACATCCTCATTTTTGGGATGGAGACTTACTGTTCCTCAGTTTGAGCACTACATTCCTCAAATTCTCCATGGAAACGAACTCTGACTCCATTAGTTATTTAGACATCAGAATTAGCAAAGACTACATCAATAGTGTATTCTTCTCCACCATCTATCGCAAACCTACATACTCAAACTCCCTTCTCCATTTTGAGAGTGGGCACCCTGTGCATCAAAAAAGATCCTTAGTCAAAGGCCAGGGAGGTGAGACCATAAATGCAAATGCATGGTTAGCAGGATGGAAGATTTCCAGAAGGAAAGGGATGTTTTATTGAGTATGCTTTTAAGAAGAGGATATCCGAAATAATTTGTTGCACCTTTGTTGGAAGAAGTTACTAAAAACTGATATTACCAGATTGTGTGCACCGTTGGAGAACAGTAACAAACATACTGGTCATTTTCACAATGGGCTCATCCTCATATACACTCCACAGTCCCCACTGATTCGGGACATTGTTTTAAAAAATTGGCTCATCCTCAACAGTGAAGCCCCCGTAGTGGTTTACAGGAAAGACACCAGCATCAAGAATATCCTTGAAAGAAATCCAGTTAGTAGTACCACCGGCAGACTGGGAAAAATGACTAAATGTTTTCTCAAAGGTTATGGATGGGTTAGATTATTTCAGAAATACAATTGTGGTAGTAAAAAGTCATTTATGCATTTATCAACATATTTATGATATAGATAATATTTCAAGTTTATAGTTCTTGAACAGATCATCACTTAATGATATGGTTTCACTTAGCAGTTTTTTTTAAATTAAAAGCAGATTTCTACATTTAAATATTCCATGTCTTTTACACAACCATGACAAGAATGTTATTGATTTTATTTGTTCTTGGTTATGAAAATATAGTTACAAAGAGATATAACACCTATGGTCAAAATTTACATGACTTACTAGTAAAATGCTTTAAGGGAGCCTGTACCTTTAAAAATGGATGTACTTTTTACAGTTTTTTTTAATTGATTTATTGCACTGGTTATGTAAGACTCAGTGTGTAACTTGATTTTATTCTGAAGAAGTCATAGTTAAAAACTGATGAAAGCGAGCAATAAAAAATTTTACTTTGCCTGGTCGTCCAGTTCACTTTGTATTTTCTTAGCTTTGCTCCTTTTGGTTTATAAATTCTCAGCCTGTTATAATCACATTGCCAGGTTTGCTATTGGCCTACCTTTTAGGACACACCACTGTATCAATCTTAACCAGCTTGGGTGGCTTGAACTACCCAGTCTAATCCAGTATAACCTATATAACAATCCACAACTGCTTTGAACCCACTAATTCAGACAATCAAAAACAATGCAGCAGGTGATTTTCTGCAGGCAGAGCTTGGAACTCACTTCCAGCTGATATTGACTCAGACAACATTTGGCTTTGCCACTGCAACAAGCCTGGCTAACTCTCATCAAGAATGTGAAAAATCTATTAATCAGATTACTGTTGAACTTACAGGGAGTAACTCTAACCTGTTGAACTTGTCTATTCATTTTTGCTTTTGTATTCTTTGCCTATACCATATTTGTAATATGTTTTCATTGTTTTTATTGTATCTGCTTACCTTGGAGCTTTTCTCCTCGGGCCTCTGCTGAAAATGGACATGAATCCAGACGGACTATCCCAGTCAATTAATGTAAAATAAATAAATAAAATCCAGGGAGAGCTAAGTACCAAGAAGTCATAGGGTTCTAGATTCTCTGAGATGGTTCTTAGAGCTTTTTATTCACAATTTTTGAGTTAACAATGACCTAAACAAAAAAAGTCTTTTTTTTTTCTTTCAAGAAAAAATAAGTTGCATGTAAAACAGGTTTCCATGGATCTGCTGTCTCTTATGCATAAAAATAAAGCATAATAAAGTGCATAACAAATAGAACTCACCAGAATGCAGAATCAATGGGAGCCCTGAGCTTGTTTCTCTGCAATGTGATGGTCCCATCTAGGGGTGATGGGAGACAATGACACATTCCTCATGTCCAGTCCACTCTGTAATTTCATTTTGGTTGCTGTCATTGCAGAAAACCCCGCTTCACAGATAGGACGTTGGAAATGGAAGCAGGGTTTTCAATGCTTATTTTAGCGAGTTTCTAAGTTTATAAGATGAATATTTAAAATCTGTCCCTATTATTTGTGGATCTGTTCAAATTTATTGTGCGTGAGGTTGGTAGATATGGTCAAGACGTATGCAAACCTAATGGAAGCCTTATTCTGAATCTAGCTACTTTCTAAGTTTGTAACAGCAATATTTAAAATCTGTCCCTATTATTTGTGACTCTATTCAGATTTATTGTGAAACATCTTAATTGTAACTTTGTAACTGCTGCTGCTGTCAGGGATCGCTATCACTCTTCATGCTCTCTTTCTCTATGACACACACACACACGCACACACACACACACACACACACAGACACACACACACACACACACACACACACACACAAACACACACACACACACACACACACACACACACACACACACACACACACACACACACACACACACACACACACACACACACACACACACACACACACACACACACACACACACACACACACACACACACACACACACACACTTTTTCCATTTAATTGATCTCACAGTTCACTCTGTCATGTACACATACACAGTCCCTTCAGCTTTCACGCACACATACAGTCTGCTTTCATGCATGCATTCACTCACACTGATCCACTGCCCAGTACTGGTCCATGGCTCAGTGGTTGGGGACCATTGGCTTAACTTAATGCTTAAAGCTAACAAAACAGCAGTTCCCCAAAAAACTGGGAAGACAAATGCACAGCATTTCCCCAAACAAACTGGGAAGACAAATTCAAAGATATATAAATCCTACTGGGTAATAGTGCCTGCCTTCCTGTCCCTCCAATGAGAGATAGTTACTTTCTGTTTACCCTTCTGGTGTTAGACTGGGATGAAAGTAAAAGTGCAAACAGCCAGAGATATATATTAAACAATTGATGGTCTCGGAAAAGAAACCAAAGCGCATGAATAAAACCCATACAGAGAAAGGATGTACATGCAAACTCCACACAGAAGGAATTATAGCAAAAAAGTCAACCAGAGAACCAACCGCTGTTAAATAGTGAACTACTTAATGCAGCGCTCTGCCAATGATCAGCTGCTATCACCTGCATTCTAATCAGGCCACCATGGATAGTCACTTATTGATTATAATGCTGGTGACTGTGATCGAAAGTGGGAAAAATTATGACTAACTTGCTACTATTAGATACACTTCCACTTTCTCCAGCACACATTCAGTCATTTTTATATAGACAATCCTCATACTCATCAGTTACAACCACTTTATTAAATATACACACTTCAGATAGATGACTGCCTGCAAATCACCACTTTACACAAATGCATACTACCTCTGCAAACCCAAAATAATGACTACTTATCTGTGTCAGTCACTTTCATCCACAGACAACCTATGTACCCAGTTATTTCTGGGGTACAAGAGTGGACCTATGGGAACAGATTTATGTGAAGCAGGTACCATGTGAATGATGCTTTTACATACAAGGGGTTTGAGTCAAAGAAGTAGAGAATGAATGGAAAGAGATTATGTGGAGATTCTGTTTTAGACTCGGATAGATCAAGACATGTATTACTTTCTACTGGAAAAGTCCCATCGTAAATATCAAAGAAACATAATATCATAAAGTGATTAAACTGAAAGCAGGATACATGTGTAGTAAAAAAAGTAGATTAGGAATGAAAAACTAGAATGAGTGAATGACTGGGAAACCACAGGAACAGTCTGTCAGAGTAAATGAGTGCCATACTGTGTTAAATGCACATGGGAGGTGAAAAATGACTGCTTTGAAGCAATCAAGAAGAGTGTCCAGAGTGATGATGTGCCTACGGTGTCATTTAAGGGACATGAATTATCAGACTGATGGACTAATGCATTCCCATTTGAGTAATTAATCTTCATTTAGAAGGAACATAAAACAGGCTTGAAGAGGTAGCAAGAACAAGCACTGCTGTAAGGGAGTAAGAGGGAACATTTAAAAGTTTGGCAGAGTAAGGGAAGAGTTAGGGTCACCAAAGAGACACTGGCACCAGTGTGAAGGAATTAAAGAAAGCTATAAGGCTGCCAGGAAGAAGAAAAAAAGGAAAGGAAATGAGTAAGGCAGAGTAGTGGATGATCAGGCGGGAAAGATACACTGCAGTTTCCACTTGCAATACTGGGAAGGGAATGAGAACCTACATAGTGGCTTGGGTGGAGTAAGGGATGAACATTTCAAAGGAAAGAAGTAAGGACCAAGGAAGTAAGAATTTGCTTAGATAAATGGAGGGTGCATAGCTCATATGTGGACCTGGATAGGTTTATTTATGTAAGGGTGAATGTAGGTATTCAGTGTTCAGCAAAGTGGGAGGTGCCATCAAGAGAAGTAAATCCAGAGTCATACTAGGGGCTAGTCATCGATAAGAGTATATTATACCTATATAGTACAGTACAGTGTAAGATTTAACCAACAATTAAATTATCTTGGCAACCAGTGCCCCTCTTCCATTATCAAACATTTAATGCTGGCATTTATAAGATGTTTCGGAGGAGTCTAATGCCAATGACTATAGCATGAGCCAAAAGTATCTGATTGTAATCCTTGTGGGACATTTTAAGGGCAGGCATGTTTTAGTAGTGTTGAAAAAAAGAGGGGTAGACAACACCGGATTATGTTGGCATAGGTAAGAACTAAGCAAAACAGTCTGCACACTATTACACACCTAAACAATAACCAGAAAATGATAAATGTGAGAATCAAACTCTGTACTCTGTGTCTGTGAGGTATACACTTTAAATATTATGCCAACACCCAGCCCATCAAAAGAGATGACTGGGAGCCAAAACAAGGGTCCATTTTACAGTTAGAAGCTTGAATAACAAGAAATAGTTTTACCATTCTGGTTGTTTCAATTGGAAGGGTGGTCACCTTTAGTGTTAGTGAGACAGAAGCTACAATAGGATGGGTGATATACTTTAAATATATCTAGTGCTAGACCTGTTGAACTGATTGCAATATTACATTTGTTCTTTTATTTGAAATGTGACTGATTATGTGTATGTTTATAAGGGTGATGTTGTTACTATCTAGTATTTCTGTAATGTAATTGGAATTTTGATTGCACCACAAAGAACTGCACATGTATATATTTATAGATTTTATACATGAAATACTATGTACGCCACTGTCTACATATGTGTGTGTGTGTGTGTGTGTGTGTGTGTGTGTGTGTGTGTGTGTGTGTGTGTGCCATAAAAGTGGTCTCTCACTTTATTTAATCACAAGTAGCAAAAAAGTGATCTAATCACATTTGATCTAGTGATATTTCTCGGTATATTTTATCAGTTATGACTCTGATAACAAGGAAAGTTTGTAATTATTTATCACCTATGTGAGTTTTCTTAAAGCTCTGTAAATAATATTACAGTTTGTTTTATTACAGTGTGCTAGACTGAAAGAGCTGGTGGTGTGCTCCCAGTTATTTTTCTCATTCTTCCAGTGTAATGGTGACCATAGAGTTACTATGTATAAGTTAGCAGGTGTGGGGCAGTGATCCCATATGGAGTATGCTTCTTCCCATGCAGAATTTGTTTTCTGTTCCTTTCTTTAGAGCTATGTGGAGCTAGATGAAGTGAGTTTAGAGCAGTTGTTTTCAAAAAGGTGTTTAAGTATTTTGTCTTTTAGATCAAATAGCATATATATATATATATATATATATATATATATATATATATATATATATATACAGAATATGCAATATGCCGAAACCATGAATATGATATTGGAGGAAAATAAATAGCCCTGTGAAATTTTTTCAGTGACAATTTTATTGGTTTAAGAGAAAGAGGATCATTTTATGTTTTGTGTGATGTAACAAAACCGATGTAACAAGTCAGCATGGCTACTGCAGAAGGTTATTCAATTTTTATTTGCAATTTAGTATGATGCTGTTTTAGTTAGTGTGGGATTATGCATTTTATAACATCATAAATTACATATATTTAAATTCATTAAGTAATAGTCTTGTATTAGCAAAATTATATATTTTTGCTTGTCTAAGTTTTGAAAATTGAAGTATATTTGTTAGGCATGCAATCAACTATTTAAACCCCATATTAATCTTTTAGCTTTAAAGTTAATAAAATAGTTGCAAAAATGTGTACTGATTATTATTAAAGAATCATATAAACTGCTGAAGTAACAGAGACCTCTTGATGTGCACACATTTTAACTGGAAACAGTGTGAAGTTGCCTTTTGTATCACCTTTATTAGTTTCAATGTTTTCTTCTCCTCTAAAACCTGAATGATAGCTGATTGCTGCCTTTGTTTGATAAGTCCTCAAGTCTGAAGTATTTTGCAGGTTTTAAACCATTAAAAGAAGACACTCATCCATTAATTTTAAAATTAGGTTTACCTGTAGGACACCTTCTTTCCATTACTTTATAAAATATCTATCATATTCAGTATCATATTCAGTGTCTTTAGTACCTGCAGTGGTGGTGCTGCGGTAGCATTGTCGCCTCACAGTAAGACGCTGTCCGGTTCGATTCTCAGCTAGAGCATCTTCTGCGTGAAGATATGCGTGAATGGGCGTACCTTCATTGAAGGTTGTGCGTCAGGCCTGGCAAGCCGGTACATAAAAATCAACTGCCAATCATTAGCGGACCGGAGTTCCACTGTGGCGACCCCTAATGGGTAAAAGCCGAAAGACACAAACAAATTCAGTGTCTTTAGTGGCAATTCTTAATTTACCGAAATGTTTTATGATTAGGACTGACTTAAAGTTTAATGTCCCCCTGAAGATTTATATTTAAAGATTTTGCAACATTTGCTAGTATTTTTTAACCACAGAAGAGCCCTATTGATCATCTTTGTAATTATGTAGTTTAAAAACAGTTGTGTAAGCTGAGAGGTTTAAAATTATAAATGCAAAGTGGATAACTTTATGCCAAAATTTTTTTTAAATATGTTAAGCATTCATACAAATGGTGTATAATTTTTGATCACAGTGAAACCTGATTCACTTATTTTAGTACTAGGAATTGCTTTGAAGCATTATTAATTGCATAAAAGTTATTTACTTTGAGTACAGCTTGGTGTGACAAATAAAAAAATGATTCAACAATCCCTTCAAATCTTCTTGTAATTTAATCATGTTCTTGTAAAATTTAATTCATTGAACTTTTATAAAACATTGAAACTAATATATCCAAACACTTAAATGTTTCTAATTGGTCAAGTACCATTTATAGAATGCTGTAGTAGTAACATCACCAGTCAGAAGAGTATTATCTTGTTATTTAAGTCCATTTTTTAACTTTACAGTTTTCTAAGATTGCCCATTATTTTTATACAGTAGAAATATCTTGGACATAGTTTTCAAAATTAAAGGAAAATACTGTTAGTGAAAGCTATTATAAAGAAGTGTTATAACGCTTTATTAATTGCTATTCCTCCAGTTGATAAAAAAATATGTCTGCCCTATGTATAAAACTAAAGGGACTAAAAACATTTCATTGCTTGTATCTTCCTATCTGTATCCATACAACAAAGCTTCCAGTTTCTCAGTTTTTGTGGTATATCTTGTTAGTCTCTTACCAATATCCTTAGCTGACATAACAGAATCCTTTTTAACCCAGACGCCTAATTCATTTTGTCATGTTCCCATAAATATGGGCATTGCTAAACCAGTCTGTGCGTGATTACATAGTTTACAACTATTGCCTTCCTTTTGTCTTCAATTCTGTATCTCAAAAAGACTTGAAACTGTCTCAGAATATTTCACAACACTGAAGTATCCTTTTTGGGTTACGAAGTATAAAATAATATCATCTATAATTAAAGCCAACTTTTTTTGATTACCATACCAATTATATCCTGGAATTTCTGATACCCTTATTTTCTTTGCTAATGGTCCTAAATATAAATACAAAAAGCAAAGGGGAAAGGGAGACCCCTGCCTTGTTCCTTTGTTGAAACAGAACTTAGAGAGGGTCCCTCTCATTTTAATTTTTGCCACCAACCCTTTATATATCCTCCTAATTAACCTTATTATTGTCTCAGGGAATACAAATGGAGAATGCCCTACTCATAAAATGCCAGCTTACTCTGGTGAATGCTTTGTTTGGATCAGGACCCACAAAGAGTAGAGGTATTTTCTTACATTCTACTTCTCTTTGGATCATCATTGTTCAATGAATGTTATTCTTTTAGCTATTATGGACATAAACACTTTGTAATCATGGCTTAGAATCAAAATGGGCCTATATGAAGCTTTATACAAAATAAGCTTTGAGTGGCATCTAGAAACTTCCTTTTGTTTATCGGTCTGGTAAAAAAAATCAATTATATTAGATAAACAACAAAAAAGAAGTTTCTATATGCCACTCAGAGAAGTTATTTTGTACTAAACAAACAAGGATTTTTTTAATCAAGAGCAATTAGTATCTGAGTGTGTAACAGGCTTGAATAATAAGTTAAAATAATGGAAAGTGAAAAAATATCAATGAGATTTAAATTACTATAAATCAATAAGACACTTTTCTTGAAAGGAACATAGAAAATATACATTTCATTAAAGAAAATATAGCTCATAATTCACCTAAATCTTGAATTGAATGTAAGAGATACCAGTTGAAGTATTCTGTTTTGAAAAATGGTGAGAATACAGATTTCTCGACTACTGAAGGCACTTCTGTTTTTGACACAGATGTTGACTGTCCAGTTTTATCACTGGCTTCTGAAAAAACTAGTGGACCTTTAGAAAATATAGGCGGGGTGGAAACATAAAAGACAATGGTGAGACAATAATGAAGTTGCAACACCTAATAGACAGAGACAGTTATAAATGATCTAATTCACAATATTTCTTCTTTTGATTTATCTGACCTTGAGAATTAATTTCTAAATAAAGGGTTACATTTTATTCCTTTTGCTCCTGTATCAGAAATTCAATTGGTGAATGCTGTTAAGTCATTTTGTAGAAAGGTTATTCAAAACTTTTCATTAAAGTGAAGATTATTAAACAACTAGTGGGTTTTAAATTTAAGGCTTCCAATTTTAACCCATTGTATAATACAATGTTTCTATTTTTGAAAAACGTTTAAGATTTACATTATAATTTTGAGAATAAAAATAGAGTGTGTAATAACCTTTCTAATGAAGAAGTTAATGCATTGAAAATATTACTAAACATGGAAACATGGTAATAAATAAAGCTGATAAATTGGGAGCAGTGGTAATTTAAGATAATGATATGTATAAAAAGAGGAAGAGTCCCAATTACTGCATGTTAGACTTTATCGAAATGTATTAATAGATCCAACTGTGAAATTTAATTTGGAAATTGATTAATTTTTGTCTCTAGCTATAGAAGAAGGCATTAGTAAAATTATATGTATATATATATATATATATATATATATATATATATATATATATAAACACACTCTTATTGCCATATCTAATATCTCTTTTACAGGACACTACAGAATATCTTCAAATTTTGCAAGAATAACAAATGAAACAGTAATGGTTGTTATTTGCATTGGATGTAAAATCCTTGTATACCAATATACCTTACTGGGCTGGCTTAATAGTATTAGAATATTGGTTGTATAAAGTTAATTTATATAGTCCAGGATTTAATAGTTTTTTTATTATAGCTAACTGAATATGTATTAACCAAAAATGTTTTTTGTTTTAATAATGAATGCTTTTTGCGAGTGAAAGGAACAGCAATAGGTGTATCTTTTGCACATATTTATTCTGTTTATTTAAAGGATATATAGAAAATCACCTTATTTATGACATTAGTGATAACTTTTTTTATTTATGGAGTAGATATATGGTGCCACTTTTTGGATGATTTGGAACTTGGATCTCGTGGCTTTGAAAGAATTTGTTGATTATTTAAATGAAAATAAATGGGGTTTAGAATTTAGTTTAACTTTTAATAAAAAAATTTAGATTAACTAGTTATTAAACAAGACAATTGGCTTAAGTATTGGTGTCATTCAAAGGGGATCCAATGCCTGTCAGCCTGGGATGACATGCTGGATAAGCCACGATGCTTCGCTAGGGACGGCTTGCACCTGTCACCCCTGGGCTTTCGGATATTGGCAAAGGCTCTTGCTACCCCCATAGTGCCTTTTTTAGGCAAGGCTCAAAAGACAAACCCACCTCCATAGGTATCACAAGGGATAAGAAACTAAGAGTAATGCTACTCAACGCCAGAAGTCTAAACCTCAAGATGCACGCACTCTAAACTCTCCTTAGCATGGAGAACATTGATATCTGTGCAGTAACAGAAACCTGGTTCAAGGCTCCCGAGAGCACCCCAGCACTACCAGGTTATAACTCATACCATGCTGTTCGGCCCCAAAACTTTGACTGAACCACAAAAGGAGGGGGAGTATCAATATTCGTCAAAGATACCCACACCTCCAGGTTGGTGGCACAGCACGAAGCATCAGAGACTATCCATGTGCAACTAACAGTGGGTAAAACTGCCTTCCAGTTTATAGCCTGCTGCAGACCACCCTCCCAAACCCAGGAACCCCACTCGGCCTTCCTGAGAACACTGGAAAATATGAAGGTCTCTCCAAACACCATTATATTGGATGACTTCAACTACCCAAACATAGACTGGGAGCATTACTCTAGCTCCAACACCCTAGCCCAAAGGTTCCTAGAATTTATAAACCGAAATGCTATGGAACAACTTGTTACCACTCCCACAAGAGGGGAAAACATACTTGACCTGATCATCACCAACATGGGGACTCTATGCTCCAGACCAGAAGTGTATCCCTCATTGGTAAGATCAGACCATAAACTAATCTCACTGGATATTCACATCCCGACTCCACCCCCTGCCCTGAAAACCACAGTGAAAAACTTCTCTAATGCAAATTTCACACTCCTCAAAACCGAGGTGGAATCCTTCAAAGCCCCCGGGCCTGTGGAAAATATGGCCCAGACTGCAGAATCCTTTATAAATGCATTCTATGAACACTTTCAGGAATGCATGGATCATGCAATCCCAAATAAAACCAAGTCCCAATCCTCCAAAGGCAGACGTCCTGTCTGGTGGACCCCAGCCATAAACAAACTATACAGTAGAAGGAGGAAGCTACTACATGATAGAGCAAAATCCCAAAAACGGAAGGCATCACTGATCAGTATTAGCAAAAAACTACGGGCACTCATAAAATTGTCTAAGGCCAGCTTCGAGAAAAAAATTGCACAGGACACTAAGGATAATGACAAGGCTTTCTTTAGTTATGTTAGGAACCTGGGTGGGAATTCCCAGATATGCTCAGAATTAGTCCAAAATGACAAAAAATACAGCAAACCCACAGACATTGCCAACATCCTAGCTGACAGGTTCAGCACAAACTTCTCCCCCCCTCCTCACCAAAAGGGCAAATATCTATTCCAGCAGAGTGCTGCCTTCCTGACATCTGAGATGCTCAGGTAAGAGCTGCCCTCTCCAAAGCAAAAAACACAGCATCAGTGGGACCAGACGGTGTCCCGGGCTGCGTCATACATGAACTCCAAGAAGAGCTAAACCCAAACATAGAACTACTGTTCAATCTCAGCCTTACTACAGGATATGTACCCAAAGAGTGGTGTACAGCAACAGTGGTCCCTCTCTACAAAGGTGGTGCCTCAACGGATCCTGGAAACTATTGCCCCATAAGCCTGACTAGCTTGGTCTGCAAAGCTATGGAAAGGATCATCATGGACCTCATAAATAAAGATATTGGGGACCTACAGACACTAGATTCTACCCAGTTTGGCTTTGTTAAGGGCAGATCCTGCCTCTTAAACCTGGTTGATTTCTTTGAAACAGTCACTAAGGCCATTGACGAGGGGAAGGTGGTCCACACAGCCTACCTGGACCTCGCAAAAGCCTTCGATACAATACCCCACTCGGGTATTATAGATAAGCTCACCAGCTTAAATATAAACCCCTATGTCACTAGATGGGTTGCAAACTGGCTCAAGGACAGAACCCACATGGTCAGAATTGCTGGAGCCATGTCAGACTCCAAACCAGTTACAAGTGGCATCCCACAAGGCTCAGTCCTGGGACCTCTTGTTCGGTATATATTTCTCGGAGGTACAGGCCAACACAGAAGGACTGTGGCTGACCAAGTTTGCAGATGACTGCAAACTGGGCACCATAATCGACACTCCAGCCGACACAAGCATCCTCCAAAAGGGCCTCATAGAAACAGACAACTGGTGCCAGAGCCATGGCCTCAAGCTAAACGCCAAAAACAAAGTGCCCACAAATTACCACATAGGTGGTAATCCATTAAGTACCAAAGAAGTAATTAGGGACCTGGGGACCCAAGTTGATAGCAATCTCTCATTTGACAACCACGTGGCCAAAGTGGTTAGAAAAACATTTTATATAGCCCACCTAATCATGAAAGGATTCACATCTAGATCAGGGGAGGTCATCGTGCCTCCTTACTCATCCCTCATCAGGCCCATAATTGAGTACAATGCCCTTTGGGATGTACCTACCAGACACCTGCAGCAAATGGAAAGACCCCAAAAGTACCTCACCAAGAGGATCAAAGGGCTCAAACAGATGCCATATGCTGCCCGGTTAAAGAAACTCCAGCTCTACTCAGTGGCATACCACCTGCACAGGGGCGATCTGTGCCTGACGTATAAAGCCATGTCCAACCCGAAATTAATGGACATGCTGCATCTCAGAAAATCCAAATGCCATCGTGCTATGCGCTCGAGAGACTTGAACCTCAGCACTGAAATAAATAGGACATGCTGGAGGGACAGATTCATAACCCAGAGGTTCCCTTCACTCTGGAATAACATCCCAGTCCAGGTTAGCAGAGCCCTCATTGACTCTCTTCAAGAGGAATCTTGATGAGTGGATGGGAGAGATTAGGTTTACCCCAGGTATCACTTCTGTGTCACTGTTAGACAGAGGCACAGTATTCTAACGTCGAAAAGGGCATAGCAAAATTATTTTAAAATGGGTGGCGAAAGCCAAACACACTCTGGCTAGGCTTATAAATGCCCTAAGGCAGATAGCCTAGTATGAACCTATGAACCTATAAGATGGTTATTTAAGTTCTAAGCTATATAGAAAGGAATATCATAAAAACTCATTATTGGAACGTACTAATGCATACCCTTTGTATATAATTAAAAATATATTTTTGTCAGAATGTTAGAAAATTAAGAGAATATGTTCTTTCCCCATGATTATCACAAACATCCAGATGATGTGACAGAAAGATTTTTAGCATGTAGATGTATCCCAAAAATTGTTTTAAAGGTAAAAGAGACAGCTGATACTAAAAGTAGATCTGAACTTTTAATGTATTCAAACAAAATGAAAAACAAACAGACTGAATCCTTATCTTTTAGAACTACTTTTGGTTCCATTACAAAAAGTTGTAAAGAATTAACATAAATATTGGCATATATTATTATTAGATAAAGATATTTCAGATTTTTTACCATCTCAGTATAAATTTGTATTTAGAAAAGGGCAAAATATTGCCAGTAAGTTTTTTTTTTTTTTTTTTTAAAGTGGCTAAGTTAGGTTAACAAAGAACCTAAGGTAAAAAAAATAATGTACCAAATCCAATAACCAAAAGCAGAGAAGGTCCAGTCTTCCATGGTGTAGGAATAAATATTTATTAAATCCACAAACAGGCAAAAGTAAGTGCTTTCGTCTTGAGCACAAGACTTCATCAGATGCCATTTAAAAAAAAAACAACTCCTTTTTATATCACGGATAATTAAACACTTCAAATAATTGAATAATTTGTATAATTAATTAAAATTCAGTAAAATAAATTCACTGCTGAAAGCCAGCATATGAATTAACCCTTTCCTAAAACCTTCCAAAGGTAAAATACATACATGCCAATATTTTTATAATTAATTTTAATAAATTTATTAAACTTGTGAGGCTTTCAAATATAATACAGGTTTAATCGACATATATTCATTTAATCCTGTGTGTGTACTGGATTTGAACCTAAGCTGCCAGCTAAACTCTCGGTTCAATAATATATTCCTAGTATCGCCTCCCCTAGAATTGTTTTTTACAATGTCTATAATGCCAAATTTAAAAATGCTGGGGGAAGTACAATTCAGTGTGTGTTTGTATAAAGCACTTGTCTCTTTTTTAGACTTGATGTCATATAGATGTTCATATATCCTATCTTTCGGGGCCATCTCCATTTTCCCTATATAAAATGCTGTGCATCCCCCCCACACACAGCCAAATAAACTAACATCATTGTGTTGCAATTACCTTTACAAAAATATACAGAGCTGTTTAACCCATTTTGTAAATGTAGAAAACTTTCCTTTGTTATATATGGACAGTATCTACATCTTCCACAAGAGGTGGTACATTGTTTGTTCTTAACAAGAACCTAAGGTATATGACATATATTGCAAGAATAACAAATGAAACAGTAATGGTTGTTATTTGCATTGGATATAAAATCCTTGTATACCAATATACCTTACTGGGCTGGCTTAATAGCACCACAATATTGGTTGTATAAAGTTAATTTATATAGTCCAGGATTTAATAGTTTTTTTATTATAGCTAACTGAACATGTATTAACCAAAAATGTTTTTTTGTTTTAATAATGAATGCTTTTTGCGAGTGAAAGGAACAGCAATAGGTGTATCTTTTGCACCCATTTATTCTGTTTATTTAAAGGATATATAGAAAATCACCTTATTTATGACATTAGTGATAACTTTTCTTATTTATGGAATAGATATATGGTGCCACTTTTTGGATGATTTGGAACTTGGATATCGTGGCTTTGAAATAATTTGTCGATTATTTAAATGAAAATAAATGGGGTTTAGAATTTAGTTTAACTTTTAATAAAAAAATATCGATTCACTAGTTATTAAACAAGACAATTGGCTTAAGTATTGGTGTCATTCAAAGGGGATCCAATGCCTGTCAGCCTGGGATGACATGCTCGACAAGCCATGATGCTTCGCTAGGGACGGCTTGCACCTGTCACCCCTGGGCTTTCGGATATTGGCAAAGGCTCTTGCTACCCCTATAGTGCCTTTTTTAGGCAAGGCTCAAAAGACAAACCCACCTCCATAGGTATCACAAGGGATAAGAAACTAAGAGTAATGCTACTCAACGCCAGAAGTCTAAACCTCAAGATGCACGCACTCTAAACTCTCCTTAGCATGGAGAACATTGATATCTGTGCAGTAACAGAAACCTGGTTCAAGGCTCCCGAGAGCACCCCAGCACTACCAGGTTATAACTCATACCATGCTGTTCGGCCCCAAAACTTTGACTGAACCACAAAAGGAGGGGAGTATCAATATTCGTCAAAGATACCCACACCTCCAGGTTGGTGGCACAGCACGAAGCATCAGAGACTATCCATGTGCAACTAACAGTGGGTAAAACTGCCTTCCAGTTTATAGCCTGCTGCAGACCACCCTCCCAAACCCAGGAACCCCACTCGGCCTTCCTGAGAACACTGGAAAATATGAAGGTCTCTCCAAACACCATTATATTGGATGACTTCAACTACCCAAACATAGACTGGGAGCATTACTCTAGCTCCAACACCCTAGCCCAAAGGTTCCTAGAATTTATAAACTCAAATGCTATGGAACAACTTGTTACCACTCCCACAAGAGGGGAAAACATACTTGACCTGATCATCACCAACATGGGGACTCTATGCTCCAGACCAGAAGTGTATCCCTCATTGGTAAGATCAGACCATAAACTAATCTCACTTGATATTCACATCCGTCTCCACCTCCTGCCCTGAAAACCACAGTGAAAAACTTCTCTAATGCAAATTTCACACTCCTCAAAACCGAGGTGGAATCCTTCAAAGCCCCGGGCCTGTGGAAAATATGGCCCAGACTGCAGAATCCTTTATAAATGCATTCTATGAACACTTTCAGGAATGCATGGATCATCACAATCCCAAATAAAACCAAGTCCCAATCCTCCAAAGGCAGACGTCCTGTCTGGTGGACCCCAGCCATAAACAAACTATACAGTAGAAGGAGGAAGCTACTACATGATAGAGCAAAATCCCAAAAACGGAAGGCATCACTGATCAGTATTAGCAAAAAACTACGGGCACTCATAAAATTGTCTAAGGCCAGCTTCGAGAGAAAAATTGCACAGGACACTAAGGATAATGACAAGGCTTTCTTTAGTTATGTTAGGAACCTGGGTGGGAATTCCCAGATATGCTCAGAATTAGTCCAAAATGACAAAAAATACAGCAAACCCACAGACATTGCCAACATCCTAGCTGACAGGTTCAGCACAAACTTCTCCCCCCCTCCTCACCAAAAGGGCAAATATCTATTCCAGCAGAGTGCTGCCTTCCTGACATCTGAGATGCTCAGGTAAGAGCTGCCCTCTCCAAAGCAAAAAAACACAGCATCAGTGGGACCAGACGGTGTCCCGGGCTGCGTCATACATGAACTCCAAGAAGAGCTAAACCCAAACATAGAACTACTGTTCAATCTCAGCCTTACTACAGGATATGTACCCAAAGAGTGGTGTACAGCAACAGTGGTCCCTCTCTACAAAGGTGGTGCCTCAACGGATCCTGGAAACTATTGCCCCATAAGCCTGACTAGCTTGGTCTGCAAAGCTATGGAAAGGATCATCATGGACCTCATAAATAAAGATATTGGGGACCTACAGACACTAGATTCTACCCAGTTTGGCTTTGTTAAGGGCAGATCCTGCCTCTTAAACCTGGTTGATTTCTTTGAAACAGTCACTAAGGCCATTGACGAGGGAAGGTGGTCCACACAGCCTACCTGGACCTCGCAAAAGCCTTCGATACAATACCCCACTCGGGTATTATAGATAAGCTCACCAGCTTAAATATAAACCCCTATGTCACTAGATGGGTTGCAAACTGGCTCAAGGACAGAACCCACATGGTCAGAATTGCTGGAGCCATGTCAGACTCCAAACCAGTTACAAGTGGCATCCCACAAGGCTCAGTCCTGGGACCTCTCTTGTTCGGTATATATTTCTCGGAGGTACAGGCCAACACAGAAGGACTGTGGCTGACCAAGTTTGCAGATGACTGCAAACTGGGCACCATAATCGACACTCCAGCCGACACAAGCATCCTCCAAAAGGGCCTCATAGAAACAGACAACTGGTGCCAGAGCCATGGCCTCAAGCTAAACGCCAAAAGTGTATAGTCATCCCTTTGGCAAAAACAAAGTGCCCACAAATTACCACATAGGTGGTAATCCATTAAGTACAAAAGAAGTAATTAGGGACCTGGGGACCCAAGTTGATAGCAATCTCTCATTTGACAACCACGTGGCCAAAGTGGTTAGAAAAACATTTTATATAGCCCACCTAATCATGAAAGGATTCACATCTAGATCAGGGGAGGTCATCGTGCCTCCTTACTCATCCCTCATCAGGCCCATAATTGAGTACAATGCCCCTTTTGGGATGTACCTTACCAGACACCTGCAGCAAATGGAAAGACCCCAAAAGTACCTCACCAAGAGGATCAAAGGGCTCAAACAGATGCCATATGCTGCCCGGTTAAAGAAACTCCAGCTCTACTCAGTGGCATACCACCTGCACAGAGGCGATCTGTGCCTGACGTATAAAGCCATGTCCAACCCGAAATTAATGGACATGCTGCATCTCAGAAAATCCAAATCCCATCGAGCTATGCGCTCGAGAGACTTGAACCTCAGCACTGAAATAAATAGGACATGCTGGAGGGACAGATTCATAACCCAGAGGTTCCCTTCACTCTGGAATAACATCCCAGTCCAGGTTAGGCAGAGCCCCTCATTGACTCTCTTCAAGAGGAATCTTGATGAGTGGATGGGAGAGATTAGGTTTACCCCAGGTATCACTTCTGTGTCACTGTTAGACAGAGGCACAGTATTCTAACGTCGAAAAAGGGCATAGCAAAATTATTTTAAAATGGGTGGCGAAAGCCAAAGACACTCTGGCTAGGCTTATAAATGCCCTAGGGCAGATAGCCTAGTATGAACCTATGAACCTATAAGATGGTTATTTAAGTTCTAAGCTATATAGAAAGGAATATCATAAAAACTCATTATTGGAACGTACTAATGCATACCCTTTGTATATAATTAAAAATATATTTTTGTCAGAATGTTATAAAATTAAGAGAATATGTTCTTCCCCCATGATTATCACAAATATACAGATGATGTGACAGAAAGATTTTTAGCATGTAGATGTAACCCAAAAATTGTTTTAAAGGTAAAAAAGACAGCTGATACTAAAAGTAGATCTGAACTTTTAATGTATTCAAACAAAATGAAAAACAAACAGATTGAATCCTTATCTTTTAGAACTACTTTTTGTTCCATTACAAAAAGTTGTAAAGAATTAACATAAATATTGGCATATGTTATTATTAGATAAAGATATTTCAGATTTTTTACCACCTCAGTGTAAATTTGTATTTAGAAAAGGGCAAAATATTGCCAGTAAGTTATATTTTTTTTAAAAAGTGGCTAAGTTAGGTTAACAAAAAACCTAAGGTAAAAAAAAATAATGTACCAAATCCAATAACCAAAAGCAGAGAAGGTCCAGTCTTCCGTGGTGTAGGAATAAATATTTATTAAATCCACAAACAGGCAAAAGTAAGTGCTTTCGTCTTGAGCACAAGACTTCATCAGATGCCATTTTTTAAAAAAAACAACTCCTTTTTATATCACAGATAATTAAACACTTCAAATAATTGAATAATTTGTATAATTAATTAAAATTCAGTAAAACAAATTCACTGCTGAAAGCCAGCATATGAATTAACCCTTTCCTAAAACCTTCCAAAGGTAAAATACATACATGCCAATATTTTTATAATTAATTTTAATAAATTTATTAAACTTGTGAGGCTTTCAAATATAATACATGTTTAATCAAAATATATTCATTTAATCCTGTGTGTGTACTAGATTTGAACCTAAGCTGCCAGCTAAGCTCTCGGTTCAATAATATATTCCTAGTATCATCTCCCCTAGAATTGTTTTTTACAATGTCTATAATGCCAAATTTAAAAATGCTGGGGGAAGTACAATTCAATGTGTGTTTGTATAAAGCACTTGTCTCTTTTTTAGACTTGGTGTCATATGGATGTTCATATATCCTATCTTTCAGGGCCCTTTCCATTTTCCCTATATAAAATGCTGTGCATCCCCCACACACAGCCAAATAAACTAACATCCTTGTGTTGCAATTACCTTTACAAAAATATACAGAGCTGTTTAACCCATTTTGTAAATGTAGAAAACTTTCCTTTGTTATATATGGATAGTATCCACATCTTCCACAGGAAGTGGTACATTGTTTGTTCTTAACAAGAACCTAAGGTATATGAAATATATTAATTGATTACTTGTGCTACAGAATTGATTATTTACCTTGTGATATGTACTTGCTCAGCTTTTATGTTGGAAAGACATCACACCAATTTAAGGTGTGTATTTATGAACATTTAAAAGATATTACATGTAAGAAGGAATATAATGCCTTATATAAACATTTTTGGTGAATTCTAGTTCTTTTATGTTTATTGGAATTGAAAAATTATGATCTATTTCTTCTAATAAACTTGGATGGCCTGACAGTTTTTCTAAACATGAAAAAAATTGGATTATCAAGCTAGGAGCTTTATTTAGACCAGGATTAAATTAAGGTTTTTATTAATGATTTAAATAATACATTTAGTGTATTGTGTCTTTAAATATATAATTTGTGTGACTGAGTACATAACATTATTTTCCCAAGGTTATAAATGTTTCAAAGAGGGCATTTGGTTGTATTGTGCTGATAACTGCATGAATCTGAAACTGGTCCATAATAAAATCTACTTTATAAATAATAGAGTTGTTTCTGCTTTTGGATGCTGGAGTTGATTCTGCTTTTGGATGCTGGAATGTGATTGAAATTAGTTTTTTTTGTCTTCTTCCATGCGTTGTTAGTAAACCCTTCATGTGAAACATTTGGTTTTGTGGTTAATCTGTTCTTCTGCCCAATGCATCTCTCTTAATATTTGCCAACGTTCAGCTGTTTGAGGTAGGCGGATAGTATTCCAGTGTCAAGTAACAGACTTATTTGCTGCAAATATATCATGATAGAGTGTCATAGGAAACTAACCACTTTTTATCTTCCTCTGTAAAACATGCTATCCTTCCCAACCTCTCCTAAAATAGTGCCAGGAGTCCAGAAGTATTGGGCACTACCAAAATATGTGCTTCCAGGAAGGATCACTACTAGTGGACTGACATGCAGGGGAGTCAAATGGGGATATTACAGGTAAATTATCAGGCATCAGAAACAGTCAGTGAAAGCATTTCCATGAGAAGTTATTGAGCCTGGGGAAAGAATTGGCTTTCATAGGAAGTAGTAGCATACATAAGACCCTGTCGCCAGTATCGCCTATGCTGTCTGCCTCATACATTTATGTGTAACCTAAATCAATGAGTAATAAGTTTGCTTTAGTGTGCCCATTAAGTAAGACAGACAAACTCTATTAGTCAAAGTTATCTTGTTGTTAATAACTAGTGGTTGCACTAATGGGTTGGTGAAGGCCTACAGTATCTGCTGTGAGCTAACTAAACAATTGAATAAAAATTTAAGTTGATATCAATAAAATATGTGCCCCTGAGTGACATTATACTCTTCTACTAAGTGTGCAAATGGTTTAAGACCTTGTTCAGTGTATAACTGAGCAGAAAATATAAGACCTTTAGTCCACCAACAGTGTCATTGGATATCCTGCATCACTTGCAGAATTTGGGATGAGCTCCAAATGGAAATATCATATATGCACTGGCGTGGTTAGGATCTGTCTGCCCCAAGACTTTGCACACTCCTTTGTACAAAGCATGTATATATCCTGAATTGGATTTAGAGTGTGACTTGGGATAATAGCTTGAAGCAATAGCAAGGAGAGAAAATTGTTTAGGATATTGCTGCTGGTCTGCCTCTACAGTGAGGAGGGGGAAGAGTCTTAAGAGTCAAAGTATTTGTCACATACATAACCCTTACATGGGATGGATCAGGCGAGTGCAAATCTGTGACAAACTGAAAGATAGCCGATTGGTAAGTGATTATAAAGTTTGGTAGTCACAGGCCCCCATGTGATTGAGGAGTGTAGTATACTCCTGAGGAGCATCTATACAAAGTGGGATACAATAAGAATCTCCTAAGGATATTATCACATTTCTTATACGTCTGTAAGGAATTCTCATTGGTAGTCCTTGGGAAATATGCAGAATTTTAGGGCATAAGACTGTTTTGAGTACTACAAACTTGATTTTAAAAGGAGCTATCCATGTTTCCCATTCCCATATATGTGCACCTAGTTGTCTCTGGATTAGTTGAAAATATATTTCCCTTATTGCCCATAAAGTGCTAACTAGGGTGGTACCTAAGTATTTGAATGAGGGTGGATTCAGTCAAAAGTTATTTTTTTTATTTTTTAAACTCCTTTCTTAAATTATCACTGAAGACATTGGCAAACACAGATTAACAGAAAAGAAAACAAATCTTAACATTTTTCCATTTATACATTAAGCATATCTTTTCTTTTTTATAATTATCATCAGTCCAACAATGCATACGTTGCTGAATTCCTGCCTCCCCTTAAACCTCACATCTCTTCCTCCTCTTCCTCGTGAACATTATTCTGCATGCATTGTTCCAACAGTTTCCATTTATTTCAATGTAATTGGTTGCTTTCCCTTTATAAAGATCCCTCTACCAGTTCTTTTATCTCTTTTATAATACTCAATACTTCAAATATAGTTGGGTTAGAAATTGTTTTTTGGCACCAACAGACTTAAACTTAAGAAGGCCTTACTATGTAATTCAATTCCTGTGTCCCAGTTCAAAAAAATCATACCCATATTTACAGCCATTTGCTCACCAAATATGTCTGATAGAGTGCTCTGCTGAGAATTTTTAAAATCTGACAACTCATTACACTCCCAAAACACATGTTCCTGGTGTAAGTATTGATGAGACTGTACCATACTAGAATTAACTGAAAACAACTGAAATGAGACTAGAATAAAAGTCTTTATCTGTTAATTACCCAAATTCATGCCAAACAGGTGCCATTCTCTCCTTTATGAACCATGTCTTGTGTACATTCAGAATGAATTTTCCAAACACCATAGTTCATTTAATAAGGCTGTATTAGATGTTTACAATATCTGAATACTGTCTTTATTAACAGTGCTGATAAACAATAACAGTCTGTAGAAATGCTGGGATGCTAGTTAGTAATACCAGTGCTGCTAAATATATCCAAAGTTTCTGCATGTATATTCTGGTTGTCCTGAATAATGTAAATTGAAACAGTCTTTGTTTGACCTGTCTTCTGTACTCAGGCTTCAGTGTCTGTATTGTACCTTCCTTTCTAAAATGCTAGATATTTACTCTTTTCTGTATGTCAGGTTGAACTAACTGACTCCACTAACTGATTCTGACGTATATTTTAATAATACCAAAACCCTGTAATGCTTTACATGCCTCCTTAGCCTTGGTTTCCAAGCCTGGTCTTGCATGTGCCTCTTTATCTAGCAGTCTATTGCTATGTACATATTTCCCTTGAGAAAGAAACATTCTGTAGCTGGCAAGGATGTATCTTTCCCTTGAGAAAGGAACATTCTGTATTTCTATATTTTCTGCACATTTAATGCTTGGCTTTCCTTTCTAATAAACTGTCTTTCTCTGAAACTGAATGCATACATGTCTGACTTTATATTTTCAGGCCTTATTCTACCAAAACGTACTATTGTAAGTTTACTGAAAATACCTTAACTCTAACACCCGGTTTATAGGTGTTTACTAGGCTAATGACCACAAGGGCCTTTTTAAGCCTAGCCATATATCCCAAATCTCTGACAAGTTCTGGTACCCTTGCTAAGTGTAAGCAGGGGCTTGGGAGATGAACCATTTACAAGCTGGGGGTTATGGAGGAACTTTGCTTTACATGGATGGGGAGCCTCTTCCAGAAAAGGAGTAGTCTCTGGAATACATACTTGTTTGTCCAGCAGAGCCTATTTATATCACAGGCAAGGTTTAAGTCTTTAGAACAGGTAATTCTGTTGCTGTTTGTTTTGTGGATATGCAGGAGGTCCATCAGAGTGGGGTCTGACATGCCAGGCATAGATCTCCCGTCAACAGCCTGTAGGAGACAGAAAACAGAGACTGGATCTTGAGATGGTCTGCATGAAACATGTTACATATGCCCTGTATTTTTAGTGAGGAACCTGTGTGGATATTCCAGTTGTTAGATATGCATGGTTAGGTACATATCAAAGAGGGCATTGTACTCAATAATAGGTCTGATGAATGCCATACCTTTGTTTATAAGTTGCACAACATAGAATGGTTTCCTCTTTACTGTAGATGCATGATGGCCCAAAGCTAGATTACTGTCTGTGTGTGTCTCCATGTCCCTGAGTACTGAGTGAACTCATAGAGGTGTGTTGTAAATATGATAGTTACCAAGGATGGATGACTTCCTGAAGAATACTATTATGAATCTTTTGGCATTTAGTTTTAGTCCATGACTCTGGCACGAGTTGTTTGTCTGTGTCAGACCTTCCTGGAGAATATGTGTGTTAGTGGGTGATTCAATGAAAGCTCCTAATTTCCAGTCATCTGCAAATTTAGTCAGAGAGAGGCTATTGACATTGGCCTTGACTTCAGAGAAGTAAATGCCAAAAAGGAGCAGTCCCAGGACAGATCCCTGAGGAACTCCACTTGTGACTGCCTTCTTTGTAGAGTTGGACTCCCCAATTATAACTTCATGGGTCCTGTTTGTGAGCCAACTGGCTATCCATTGGGTTTTATAAGGCTTTGTACCTAACCTCTTAAGTTTTTCAACAATGTCCAAGTGGGGGATTGTGTCAAATGTCTTGGCCAGGTCAAGGTAGGCAGTGTGAACCATTTTGTCCTCCTCCATTGCCTTGATGACCTTCTCAAAGAAGTCCATTAGATTGACTAGGCACAACCTTTCCTTTGATGAAGCTAAATTGTGTTGGGTCAAGTGTCTGGAAGTTTCCTATGTCACTATTGATCATTTCCATCATAATTCTTTGCATATAAACAAATGAGACTTATGGGTCTGTAGATGATCCACCTTTGTTCAGATGAATGACTGCTGCTGTTCTCCATTCATGAGGCAGAATGCCTGCTAGGAGGCTACAGTTAAACAGTAATTCCAGAGGCCCTGATAGGTCATGTTTCATGCTATTTAGAAGGCATCTTGGAATATTGTCTGGACCCATTGACGCAGTGTTCTTGGTCTTAGAGAGAACATTAAGGACTTGTTTCCTAGTGATAGTAGTGGGAGTTATATTTGATGATATTTCCTGAGGGAAGGTTGAGGGGAGAGAGGGATAAAGTTGGAGCTGAATTTATCAGCCAGTATGTTTGCCATGTCTTCTGGCTCAGTGTAGGTGGTTCCATTTACAATGAGCTCTGCAAACAATTGTGTATTGCCTTTGAAGTTGCGGACATAGCTGAAGAATGCATTGTGGTTGTCATTGGCCTGGGAGGTCAAACTTACCTCAAATTTGGCTTTGATAAAGTCTGAGTTGTTTGTTTAGTTTGTTGAGAGTGCTTTTATCCTGCTAGGTGCTACACCTCCTAATTTTTGCCATGATTTTCTTCCTGTTATACACCCTACTGATTTTGTGATTCCACCAGGGTGGCTTAATTTTTGAGTTAGTTCTGTATGCAGCTATTAACATGCTTGTACAGGGTTTCTGTGAACACTTCTGTATAGGCAGCAGTGTTCTCAGAGTTTATGGGGGCTTGAACGTTTGCCAGGTTCTCTCTTAATAGCGTGAGGTTAGCCTTAGAATAGTTCCTGAATATTCTAGGTTTAGCTGGGGGTCCATGTTTTATTTTTACTTCAAAGGAGACCATTTTGTGGTCTGACCATAACAGGGAAGTCATTACAATAGGGGGTGTGCAGCACTCTCCCATATTAGTGAGTACCAAATCCAGTGTGGTTGCACCCTTGGTTGGTGCATTGACTGTCTGGTTCTGGGAGTTTGTGTTTACAAAATCCAGGAATCTCTGTGAATGTACATTTGGTGTCATATAGGATACCCAGTTAATAGTGGGGTATTTAAAGTCACCAATGAATATGCTATTGGTTGTTTGGTTAGTGTTTCTAATAAGTTTAAATACATGGCATGGGTTTCCTGGCTCATAAAGGGAGACCTATAGCTTGCAAGGAAGTGGTATTGTATTTTGCCTATGGTGATTTGAACATGGAGCAGTTCAAGTGCATTGTCCTGTTTGACCAGCCTTGAAGTATATTTATCTTTGATGCAAATACAGATACCTCCACTTTTAGTCCCTCCCTGTGAAGTAGCTGGCCTAAATATGTGGAAGGCATTATAACCTAGCACTGTTGGTGTGCTGCCCACAGCTTTAAACCATGTCTCAATGGCCACACAGATGTCAGCATTCTCTAGGGTAAAGAGAGCTTCTAGGGGGTGTTTTTTTTTTATTTAGACTCCTAGCACTGAGCAGTAATACCTTTAGATTTTCTTGGTTTTGATTTGCTATGTCAGAAGTACTTTCAGTTTGGCATTGCCTAAAAAAGGCACTATGAGGGAAGCCAATGTTTTAGCTAATAGCAGTGGTAGTGGATTGTCTAAAGGAGTTTGTTTATTGATGTCAGTAATATAAATGCTGTTTGATCTTTATTAATTAATTTCTCTACCATATCTCTTAATTTTGTAGTGAAGATGGAAGTAAATATTTTATAGTCTACATTTAATAGTAAAATAGGTCTATATGAGGAAACTAACTTATTATCCTTTCCTTGCTTAAGTGTATAGGTGAGAGTATAGAAAATTTCCATGAGGAAGGAATTATTTTGTCGCTCTAAATTATCCTAAAAACTTCACTCAGTAATTCTAAAATACTTAATGTAAGCAGATTATATAATTCCATACTTAAACCATCTAACCCTGGAGCTTTACTATGTTCCTTTTCTGTAAAGCTTCTTTAACTTCTATTAGGGTAATAGGCTTATTTAACAGAGATATTTGTTGGTCATTAAGTTCATTAGTAAAATTTTTCTTTAAATACTTATCAATTTTGCGTTGTCGTCTCACAGTAAGATGCTGTCTGGTTCGATTCTCAGCTAGAGCGTCTTCTGCGTGGAGACATGCGTGAATGGGTGTACCTTCGTTGAAGGTTGTGCGTCAGGGCTGGTAACTCGACACGTAAAAATTAACTACCAATCATTAGCTGACCGGAGTTCTGCTGTGGCGACCCCTAACCGGGAAAAGCTGAAAGACACAACAGCTTATCAATTTTGTAATCATCAGGATTATTATTTTTATCTTTATTTAGATCTTCGTGGAATTGTTTCAAAATATTAAGCACTTGCTCTGTGTCTGAAGTAAGCATATTAGTGTGAGAATTTTGGATATTATTGATGTGTGCCCTTTTGCTTAACATTTTATTTCTAATAGATAATCTGTACAGATTTTTGAAATCATTACATATCTGTGTAATTTTATGTTTTCTAAAGCTATGTGTTAAAATTGTTTGCTATTCTATTAATTTTTAATGACTTCAGTATTATCTAATTTCTTTGTTTGTTGTTCAGTCTTCACTTTATGTGTTTCATATTTTATTTCTAACAACTCTTTATTCCACTGTATCATTTTATTAATATCCCATCTTTCCATTATATTTTTAATATGCATTTTTAAGAAATCCCATAATATGACTTTACTAATCTGATCATCATCATTCGAAGATAAAAAATTCTCGATTTGCTCCTTAACTCTTAAATTCATATATATATATATATATATATATATATATATATATATATATATATATGTGTGTGTGTGAATCTCTTGCAAGAATATACTATCTCTTCTATTTAATTTTAGATGTTTCATTAATGATTTCCTTTTGTTGCCATTATGTAATCCATTTACATTAATAGATAATAGATTCAAACTATCTGTACTATGTATTTGAAAGGATTTCATTTAATATATAATATGATGCATGTAGCCACCATATTAATGTAGTTGTATATAAGATTCTAAGGCATTCCTCTAACACTATCTTAACATTCTACATTTTTTAATTCTTTCTTTCTACAAACAAAACTAATAAAACTCAAATATTGCAAAAACAGAAACACGTCTACAACTGTAACTATATATATTACTAATAAAACACCACCTACCATGGATACTGAAATTCCTAGATTGCCTGTTGAATAGACAAACTACTATACTATCAAATCCACAAACCAAACCAAGAAACAAACAGATAAACCACAAATACCATGAAAGAACAGCACACAGGAAAAAGTCATCCTCAGCATTAATGTTGAAAAAACACCAGCTTTAATGTTGAAATCCAGTATACAAAATCCCAAAGGATAAGTGTTTTCATCCCAATAAAATTAAGGAACTTCATCAGATAATTCCATAAAAACAAATTCCAGTTTAAATACTCTCTGGTGACCCAATCATCTTAATCAGAGTTGCACATAATGGCAGAGTAGACTGAAGAATTCAAAGAGCAGCAACTTTAATAACGCACAAAATAATAAGAGACTATTAATTTGGTTATAAATTCTGTCATTTAAAACTATTCTCTAATTACTATATAAAAGTTCAATAATCCTATTAGATTTCTGCTTGTTTAATTTCAGTGTATGCTTTTAGCCATTGTGAGTTGCTGTTCTGGTCTAAGCTTCTGAAACTGCCATTAGTATTTGGTTACAGCATGTGAAAGTCACACCCCAAAACACCCAGCAACTGCTAATTTCCTATGAAGGTTTCTCATTCTTCTTGTTTTTTTAACAGTTCTAATCAGTAACAAATGCCTTTCCATTAATATATACAGTCAGAGTTAATAACACTACAGCATAAATTATTAACATTCAGCAAGATATAAGCAAATTATATATCAGCAATAGCTCAGTAGAAAACAATCTTTTGTTTTACCAATTATTCACTTCTAAATAAATGTTAAAAAAGATGTTATTTTGAGTAGATTTCTCATATATATATATATATATATATATATATATATATATATATATATATGTGTGTGTGTGTGTGTGTGTGTGTGTGAAAAGTAGTTTATACCTTTTCTCCTCATCCTCTCAACTGCAATTAAGGCACTTCCTGTTTTCACAGACATCAGTGATGAACTTTGAACTCTTTAAGGACCCAGATTTTCATTGAAACAGGTTGAGGAGCAGGCAGGAAACAAAGCAAGATTCAAGCATTTTCAAACAATTTGAACATTCTTTTTGTTTTTCAGCTTTTTTAAGTGTTAATTGCTTCATAAAAGACCAGTGAAAAGAATGTGTTACATAGGAAACAAAGAAAACAAATTTGCCATCACTTTAACACTTCTAATGAGCAGATTACTTAGATCTGACATTCAGTTAACTCAACAATGCATGTATTAAGCAAAGTTAAAACAAATAAAATAAAATGCTTAACTTATATAGTCTTAAAGTTACCAATTTTGTTGCTTATAATTTAATGACATTCTCTTACAGGAAGTATTTGTTTAACATTTAGAAATACATTTATAAATTTAGTTTAAATGAAGTATATTAAGTCTTTAACTGCAAATATAGTAAAACTACTTATATTCCTTATCATGTAAAATGCTTTCACTTATAGTGTAAATATTTACTTTCATATGTTTTGAAGCTTAAAGTCCACTACAAACCTTTGACTTAAAGGGAAAATCTATTGTTTCAGAAAATAAAAGTCCTACAATCAAAGAATAAAAGTCACTTGTTTTTAAGCTTACTTTTAGAAGCAGTTTTCCAGAAATTCTGCTCACTCTGTCTCTTGAGGGATAGATGGTTCCAATCCATTGCTTCAGCATTATTAAGGGTTTTGTTTTTGTTAACAAAAGTAGACACGTCCTCCAATGTATCAAATATTTTAGCTCCTTCAGAAAGAAATTATTTGATCTTTGCTGGAAACACCAAATTTACTTTAATATTTTTCTTTTAAACTCTTTAATCATTGGCAAACAGGGTTTACTTTTACTCATTACTTTACTGGAATAATCATTGTCAAATCTGATTACATGTTCACCTATTTTAATAGATGGGCCATGCTGTTTTGAATATTTGATCTTTTTCTAAGCTGGACATAAACTTTAGTATAATTGAACTTGGTGGTGAGTTTTCCTTCTTTGAAGGTGATCTCGGGAATGTATGTGCTCTTTCAATTACAAAAGATACAGTTTCTTGTAGATTTAATGTTTTATATGTCCAGGTTGTTAAGAAGTTTATTATATTGTCTCCCTCATGTTTTTTCAGGTATACCATATATTCTGATGTTATTTAATCCCAATCTGTTTTCTAAATCATCAACTTTATCTATGAGCCAGTTATTTTGTTTTAAAAGAAATTCAGTCTGAAACCAACCTTCAGTTATTCTCCCTTCATGATCATTTAAAGCTTCTTCCATACTGCTGATTTGTGTACTTTTTTGTTTCATAAGAATTTCTAAATGTTCCATATTCTTTCTGAACTCTTGTTTGAAATTTTCTGTTTTGGTGTCCAGCTTGTCCATTGTAAGTAATACATCCTGCATGCTAGACATTAGTGACTGGATGTCTTTTTTTAAAAGAAGAATCCTGAATACCATTTTATGATTGGCTCATGTTGAAGTCTCCTCTTTTAAACAAACAGTTGACATTCTGACAGGAAAATTACAACTCTGAAGAACTTGAAGCTAAAAATATTTTTTCTAGTAGTGAATAAAATTAGCTATCAAGTATCTCCAAACTCTAGTTTTTTTATTATATTTTCTGTCAGTGCAAATCTTTCAGTCAAAGAGCTTTCACCAGTTGTTGCTTTCAGTTAGTCATCTTGGCCACGCCTTTATTTTTTTAACACCTTTATCAAATTATCACTTTAGACATAGGCTTTCATGCATTAATAGAAAAAAGAACAGACCATATTTTTATTTGCATACATTATACATTGTATATATGTTTTCTTCCATTATAACAACTGTCATTCAGGTCAATATTACATAAATTGCTGAATTACTGCCATTCCTTAAACATCACTCATCTTTCTCAACATTATTCTTCATGTGTCATTCCCAAAAATTCAATGTATTTCTGTGCAATTTGCTCCTTCCCTTTTCTAAAGATACCACTTCCTGTTCTATTATCCTTTTTATAAAAGTCAGTACTTCAAATGCAGTTGGCTTAGATTTTGATTACCATTTTCTAGTAATTGCTTTTTTGCAGTCCGTAGAAATAAACTTAATAAAACATTACTAATATGGCAATATGGCAATTCAGAGCATGTGTCCCATGGCTCAAAAGAATAGTTTCCTTAGTTGCAGACATTTACTCCCTCAATGTGTCCAACAGAGTATTTTATAGGGAATTTTAAAAATCAGATAATTCATTACACTCCCAAAAAATATCTTCCCAGTTAACTCTTTCTTTCCCATTACACCTCCAACATTTTCTGTCTACCAGAGGAAAATTCTTTGAAATCTGCTTGGGGTATAAAAATACCCATGCAAACACTACCAAGCAAAAATTCTAAACTTTCTGGACTTTGTTGCATACTTGGTAACCATGCATATGACCTCCCATTGTCCCTTGTAAATTGCTTTGCAGTCTTTCTTTCCAAACTTTTCTGGCCTCATTTTTTTCTTATAGTTATCATGCAATATTTTATATGCCCTGCTAATTATCCCTATTTTAGCTTCTGTTGTAGATTCAACTAAAAACTCTAAGTAAGTCTTTCACTTAGGACTCCCCGATCCCTTTATGTTTGCCTACAGCCCTATATCAATCCATAGTAAGCAAGGTAGTCTCTAACCTACAGTTGAAACTTCTTCTTGATCTTGTCCCACTCTGTTACCTTTCTATCTCTAGTTATTTGCTCTAAATACCTTTGTTCCTGTGCTAGTTTATGCCAATAAATTCCACCCCTCCTTTCTATTTTCTGTACCCCCTTCTTACAACCTCCCCGGTTGGCAAAATCTCCTTTTTCCATTCCATGTTGGTTTCATTCTTAGAATACTTTCTGTAATTTTATGAATATGATATTAATAAATAATATTCTGTGTGGTAATTATTATTTTCTTTAAGGATCTGCATGCAAACCACTCTCCTTATTTCTTGAACACCCTCTGCTTCATCATCACCCCTTTCTACTTTTTATCATAACCTTCTGCATGTGTTTTGCATATGAGCCTTAACTGTGTAGCTCTAAAATATTCCTTCAAATCAGGTAATCCTAAACCATATTGTTCTATTGGAGGGATCATAGGTAGGTACCAGGATATTGGCCCTGGGGTCTATATAAGCCTAGCCAAACAGGTTTCCTAGCTTTCACCACCCAAGAAAATTATTTTCCTGTGCCCTGTCAAGCAGTGCCACAGAAGTGATCCCTGGGGTGAATTTTCTATTTTCCATCCAGTTGTCAAGATTTTTCTTAGAGGGCCAATGAGGAGCTTTGCTCGACATGAATGGGTAATTTGTTCCAGAGTTTTGGAAGTCTCTGGGACAGGAATCTATCCCTCCAGCATGTTCTGTTTATTGTGGTGACAAGGTTTAGGTCCCTGGAGTGTGTGGTTCAGAGAGATTGGGATTTCTTTAAGTGTAGCATGTCCAACAGCTCTGGGTTTGACATGGCCTTGTATGTTATGTCACCTCTGAGTAGGCGTTTGTTTGAGGCCAGTAATCCTCTTAGTGAGGTATTTATGTGACCTTTCCAATTGTTGTAGGTGTCTTGTGAGATACATGCCAAATGGGGCATTGTACTCTATAATGGGTCTGATGAGAGATGAGTAGAGAGGAACAATGACCTTTTTTCTAGAGGAGAACCCTTTTGTGATGAAATGTGCCACGTAGAAGGATTTCCTGACTACTGTGGCAATATGGTTATCAAAGGAGAGACTACTATCCACCTGTGTCCCACAAGGTCTCTTATCACACATTCAGTGTTTAGTGAGCTACCGCCTATGTGGTAGTTCAAGGGTACCGAGTTTTTCCCAAAGGGGATGACAGTGCACTTCTTGGCATTGAGCTTGAGGCCATGACTTTGACACCAAGCATCTGTCTCTGTGAGGCCCTTTTGTAGAATGTCTACATCATTAGGTGATTCTATTATGGCTCCCAGTTTGCAGTCATCTGCGAACTTTGTTAGCCAAAGGCCTTCTGTGTTGGCCTGCACTTCAGAGAAGTAGATGCCGAACAGGAGAGGACCCAGGACCGAACCCTGTGGTACTCCACTCATCACTGGTCTGAAGTCAGACTTGGAGTCAGCTACTTTTACTGTGTGGGTTCTGTCAGTGAGCCAGTTGGCCACCCATCTTGTGATATAGAGATTCATTCCCAGTTTAGTGAGTTTTTCTATAATTCCAGAGTGGGAGATAGTATCAAAAGCCTTGGCGAGGTCAAGATAGGCTGTGTGCATTACCTTGCCCTCGTCTACGGCTCTAGTGAATGCTTCAAAGAAGTCAATCAGGTTTAGTAGACATGATCTACCTTTTACAAACCCAAACTGAGTAGGGTCCAGGGTTTGGAGGTTACCTATGTCTTTGCTTATAAGCTCCAAGATGATACGTTCCATGGCCTTGAAGACCAGGCTCGTCAGGCTAATGGGGTGGTAGTTTTCAGGGTCTGTGGTGGCACCACCTTTGTGGAGTGGGATAACCATCACTGTGCACCATTCAGTAGGCACATAGCCTGAGGTGAGGCTATGACTGAACTTGGTACTTAGGTGGGGTGCCAGTTCATTCTATAGTTCATGCAGTATGCAGCCTGGGATGTTATCTGGTCCCATGGATGCTGTGTTCTTGGCTTTGGAGAGTGCGGTCTTTACTTGTTCATCCGTGATTACAGGGGCTTTGCATTCTTCCAGTATTAAGATGGGCCCTTTGGAGGGTGAGAGGGGGGTAAAGTTAGCACTGAACCTATCTGCCAGGATGTTGGCAATATCAGTTGGTTCTGTATATTTAGTGCCATTGTGCTGTAGCTCAGAGCAGATCTGAGTGTTGCCATTGAGATTCTTGACATAGCTGTAGAATCCTTTGTGGTTGTCTTTGGAATCAGTGGTGATTTTATTTTCATAATTGGCTTTGGAGGGTTTTATGAGGGATCTCAGCTTCTTGTTGAGGCTGACCAGGGAGTTCCTCCAGTCTTGGGATTTTACTCTTTTTTGCAACAGCTTCTTCCTTTTGTTGTAGAATTTGTTTATGGCAGGGGACCACCAGAATGGCTTCCTTTTTTTGGAGGATAACGTCTTGGTTCTGTTGGGGATGGCATGATACATGCACTTGTGTATGTGCTTATACAGTGCATTTGTGTAAGATTCAGCAGTCTTACCTCTATTTTCTATTGCATGGGTGTCATGAAGTTTGTCACTTCTGTCTTAAGAAGCATGAAGTTGGCTTTGGAATAAGTTTTGACGGTTGTTTCCTTAACTCTTACCCTTTTCCTCTCCCAAATAAATCTCTTCAACTCTTTATGAATTACTGCCAACAACTTCTCCTCTGGTTGATAAAAATAGGCTTGACTTGTATATTAAACAAAAGGGACCAAAAACATTTTCACTTCTTGTGTATTACTATCCATATCCATATACATCAGCTTCCAGTTTTTCAGTTTTTGTATTATTTGTTGTTTAGTATATTCCCACATATCCTTAGCTGCCATAACAGAAGCATTTTTAATCCATACTCCCAAATGCTTTGTTTTCTCTTGCACCCATAAATATGGGTATTGCTGAGCCAATGTTTGTGTGGATACATCATATATGGCTATAGCCTTTACCTCTGAGAAGATGATAATTAATTGGTGATGGATGGATAGTTTGAGTAAGCAGATCTCGACAGAACAGATTTTGTGAAATCATGCTTCTCAGAGATGTACCTTGGTAATCTGTAATGGATGCAGTTAGCCTGCTGCAGGCACATTTGGGTTTGGATCTGCATTTACTGATCAGAAAAGCTGTTACTGCGGTTATGCAGGAAAGAAGGTTATTCAAAGATCTATATACATTATAGAACTCTTTACATTTTCATTGCACAGCATTTATACTTTTCTTCAGAATTTACCCTTTTGGAGATCATGAATTTGTTATGGTGGGGAGGGTTTGCATGCACCTGTGAGACTTAGAACTATATTTGCTGGAGCTTTGTTCTATTATGATGGTCACCTTTGGCAAATAGCCTAAGAGAGGGAAGAACGCATAGATGCAAAATTCTGATTTCCTTAACAGTTCTTTCAAAGAATTAAATAACTTCACCCAAAGTATGGATACTGCAGATACTCCCGGAATTGGGCCTTGGATGGTGGTGGTGGTGGTGGTGTTCATTGTTGAGGCCTTCATAGCTAAGTAGCCAGTGCTGCCCAGTTCACATTTAGCCTGAAAAAGCTGTTTAAAGCATCCATGTGAGTTCATCATCCACAAAGCAAGTGAAGAAAACATTAAGACAATCTAGATCCCACAGGGAAAGCTGACTCTTGGGATATGGAATGTTGCTTCACTGATGCAGAATGCACCAAAGCTTGTGCAGGAGTTTGAAAAGTACCAGCTAGATGTAGCTGGTCTTACCCCAAAACAGATAGCATTGGCTCTGGAAAGTGATCTTGACTGGGATGTAATGTCTACTTCTCAGGAGATGCCTCTCAAAAGAGGTTCCAGGTGGGTGTAAACATATTCACAAGCCCCTTGCTTGGGTGCCATTTAGTTATGATTTGTGGCAGTGGATAATGATGTCACATAAGTGCGACTAATTCTATTAGTTTGCACATGAAGCTGGCAGAGGTCTGCAGTACAGTAGTAAAATGTATTTCTTAGGTTTGTTTATGTGAGCCCTTGTGTTGGAATGCTGCAGTCTTTCTGTTCTGGGTATTTACCCTTCTTTGAGACCACAAGAGTGGTGTTTAATTGAGTACCACTTACTGACTCTGTAGTTCTTCTGAAAGATTTCAGCATTCAGGAGGGAAAAATGAAAATACTAAGAAAAGCATGAATGTTTTAACATGATATATTTAATAAATTGTTGTGTAAACATAGACTTGGGTACATTTTTTTATTTTCTAAGTACTTTTCAATACTTTCTGAGTATGAGGCACTGAAGCTTTGGTTGTTTGTAGATCACTACTTGGTGGTAAATTGGCCTGATGGCTTGGATGCAGCTTGAGAGACCCAGGGAACCAAGATGTGTATGCAGCATCTAGCAGAGGCTTTTGTGCAGGATGTGTTGAACTCACAGCTTTAGAGTAGCTTCTTCTGTATAGCCAGGAAAAGGGGGGCATGAAGTCCAAATGGACCATGTTCAAGACTAGCAAAGAAATGTGATTAAAAGTGGTTGGTGCTTGTCATGGTGGCAACTGTAGGACCTGCTGCTAGATGCCAATGATGAGAGAAGCGATACAGATAAAGAAGCATTCCCTGTAGTGCTAGAAGTGAATATCTAGAACTGCCTGATAAACACTTATATGCCTGGAAGGCAGCAGTTGGTGGCTGTCACCAGCGAATATCTGCACATGGGTGGAGTTAGGTGATGCTATAGAGAAAGACTTTTTTGATGACATCAAATAGGTTTTAGCAAACCATGGGGTAAAGTGATGGTGTGATGAAGTGAGACACTGTCCATGTTGTTATCAGCAAATGTAAAGAAATACTGACCTTGACTGGGAACATTGTTGAGAGGTGGAAGAAATTATTTGAGGAACTCTTGAACCTAGTTGACACATCCTACTTTGAGGAAACACTAAAAGTAACTTAACCATGTAAATGAATTAATTGAAGCATTTGTACAGTTCCACAATGACAAGTTGGTAGGAATGAATGGAATCCATTTGAAATTATTGAAGGTGCTGATTATTGCTGGGGTGTCATGGTTAATGTGTTTTTAGTGTTGTGTGGATGACACACAACTATCACCTGGACTGATAAATTGTGTTAGTGATCCACATTTTCAAAAGGGGGGCAGGAGGATGTGGTCCAGTTGTAAGATAACTCTTCTTACGGTCACTGTAAAAAACTAAGTCAGCATGTTAGAAAAAACTCTTTTGTCCAGTAATTGGAGAAGCAGAGCAAATATTGTCCTGGCTATGTAGACCACTGTATTATCTCTTTAACCCTGAAGAGATATTGGAGGCCTGATATGAATTTGCTAGAATGGTGTACATGTGTGTTGTGGGTATGTATGAAGCATACAAATGAGTACCCCAGAATATCTTATGCAAATTGTGAGAATAATATGGGGTCCCAGTGTCACTGCTACATACCATCTGATCTACATATTTGCAAAGCAAGAGATGTGTCTGCATTCATCTTGTTACATCAGATGCAGTCATGGTGCACATAAGATTTCACCAAGTGTGTGCTGTGTCTCCAATCTCATTTATGACAATTTCGCAACATTATTTAAAAGTATACCAGAGGTTATAGAGGAAGATGATATTCTCTTGGCTTCAAGTGATCGTGACAGGTTTCCATATGTTCAGTTGGGTTACAGAATAATGAGTTATGCTTCTCTGAATGTTAAATATCAAAAGTATAATTTGAATACCATAGAAAAACACAAAAAAAATTCTTACAGGGAGAGAATCCCACTTGTACCCACAGGCAAGGAATTTGGGCCCTACACTCCACTAAATTATATATACCAATTCTGCATTCAGTGGTGAGAAGTGGAAATCTCACTGAAAGCAAACCGCTAACTTACACAGTCCAAATAATTGTAATTAAACTCTAATTTAAACTCCAAGACAAAAAGTCACATGTCAGAATAGATAGCAACAAAGTGTAGAAATACAAACTGTGCTTATGTGCTGTACACTAGACTAGTTAACTTATTGAGTGTGAAGAAGCTTGAATGAATATCAATAACTCCAAACTGGAGGGGTCTGAATGGAGACATGATAAAATCAAAAAAAAGAGAGTAGTTGTGCTGGAACTGAATTCATGGTCAGGTCTTGGTGAGTACCTTCAAATGATGGAACCTGTTTTTACAAAATCTCACCAAGGTGACACTGATATATAGAATGTATTTTATATAGCATATATCATGCACAGATGTATATTAAAAAAATAAAAAAAGATAGCTAGGTGCAAAAAGTCCGAGGATATAAAAAGTGCCCAATCCTTATATTTGGATTGGTGCCAGAACAGGAAAAAAATGACAGCGTTGAATCCTACAGTGGGTTTAGGCCAGACTCAGGGGAGGATGCTTCCCCCATTGTAGAAGGAAGTAGTATTCCACAAAAAACACAAAAACAGACAGCGCAAAAACGAGCCATAAAGATGATAGAGTGAATTGTCGAGGATAAGGAAGAAACAATGTATTGTTACTGTTATGCAAGAAGCCTAGAATTTTCAGGTAGAAGAAATTCAAAAAAGATTAAGAGAGAAATTAGAGGAAAGAAAAATATTTGTACAAGAACACCTGTCAGAAGCTTCAAATGCAAATGTGTGTTCAGTAATATAACAGATCCATGAAAAACATTACATTCACAAGGAAACTTGGGCCACTTGGAAAAAAGTGACCGAGGAAGGGTGAAAATATAAAGAACAAAGCCTAGAGAATTTTGAATGGTATAAAAAAGAAACATGGACCTTGGAAAGAAAAAGAGATCTGATTGTTTGTGTCTTTTGGCTTTTCCCGGTTAGGGGTTGCCACAGCAGAACTCCGGTCCGCAGAGATCTGATAATTTACAATATTTATGCAAAGGAGAAAGCCAAACTGAACAATACAAAAAGCAATTCCAAAGATATTTTAAGAGAAATACAGACAAAGGCACCCAGATATGAAAAAGTTCACAATACAAAAAATAAAATCACAAAGGGGAATGTAGAACAGAACATTAGTTTAGTAGAAGCTAAACAAATAGAAGCTGAAGTAATGGAATACCTGCAAAGTGAGGGATTTAGTGTAGAAAGTCTAAACAAAGGTTATGTCACAGCATGATGGAACAATGAACTTCAAAATTTAGGATTAACAGTTGGAGCAGGAGACAGAAGAATTATGGAAAAGAAAAAGAGATTTAATATGGTGCAAAGCAATTAAGACAAGAAGTGTCAATGTTTTAAGAGCATAGAAGAGGGAACAGATCAACAAAAATTGTTAGAAAGACAGACGTGATAGTGCAGTATCAGAACAGACCAGGATCTATCATATTCTATTGCAAATAATAATCTAAAGATATCAGCACATGCAGAAAAAACTTAGAAGATATGCAGATAAATATAAAGGAAAAGTACAAAATAAGCAATTCATTGATGACACAAAAAAGTTTTATAGTGAATTGGGAAACGAGGCAAAAGGAATAGAAACACCACCAGAACATGAAGAAATGGACTCATTTTGGAGAAATATTTATGAAGACCTTGATGGACATAACAAAGATACTGACTGCATAAAAGAAGTAAAAGAAAGAGTAAGAAGATCAGATGTACAGGATATGAAATGGATGGCCAGAGAAACGGAAACAAAAATAAGAAAAGCTTCTAATTGGAAAACCCGAGGCCCAGATGCAGCACCTAACATCTGGTTAATAGTATTAACATCTTTACATGACCGTATAGCCTTGAGTAAGAACTACTTATATGTGCATCCCCAGCAGACACTAACCTGGTTAACAATGATACTCCTCCTTAAGAGTTGACTTACAAGCCTGTCCTTCTGACAATGTACTAACCATATACCAGAACTGATGCCAACAGAGTTTATAGTCATTTAGAAAAAACACTCTAATCATGGCAGTAGAACAAAAGGTTAACAAAAGAAAGTCATATGGAAGAAAGGATTATTTGTTGCTAAATAAGATCATAATGGGGAATTGTAAAAAGAGGAAGAATCTAAGTATGGCATGGATAGATTATCAAAAAAGCATGGGACAGGAATGTGATATAAAGGAGCAAGAAGGAATGTATAAATATTTGTGAATTGATGAAGGATCAAAACATGAACAACTGCAACTAAAACTCAGTAAGAAATACTTCAAAAGACTAAAATTAATAATGAAAACAGCCCTAAAATCTAGGACAAAAGTGTAAGCTATAAACCAATTTGCTCTTCCCAGTTTAACTTACAGTTTTGGTGTGACTGACTGACCCCAAATGATATTGGGTCCGCTGGACAGAAAAAACAAGAAAAATGCTTCATGCTTATCAAATAATATATAAAAATCAGTGTATATACCAATATTATACATCCCTCATTCTGAAGGAGGTATAGGCCTCCTTAAAATTGGTTACATGTATAGATCTGCAATTTTGGGTTTGCATACATATCTGCTGACCTTACCAGATCCAAACATAGTGAAAGTTTTAACACATGAGGAGAAGTCCAAGATGACTTCCCTGCTTAGTTTAGCAGAAGCATATCAGTGTCAAGCAGGAATGGAAATCCAACCAGAAGTAAACAAAAATTAAGCAGCAATTGAATGTGTCAAAAAAAGTAAGAATATAAGGAGAAGGATCAGATGAGAAAATAAGAAATGTGGAAAAGGCATAAATATTATAGTAAGTACAGAAAACTCCTGGAACAACTTCATGTTGATCAGGATTTCACGCAGGAATGGTTAAGGAGTGGTGAATTTAAGCCATAAGATGAAAAGTTGATACTGGCAGCCAAGGATAGTATAGTACGTACACATTGGTTTACAAAGGCCATTTAACATGTGGGAGAAACAGACAAATGTAGGTTCTGTAAAACAGAACTTGAAATAATTGTACAGCTTGTTGTTGGGCATGACATACTAATGGCAGAATGGCTATATACTGAAAGGCATAATTATGTGGCAAGACTGTTGCACTGGGAATTGTAGAAACATTATGGTACTGAAGTGGCTGAAAAACACTGGAAACTTGAGCCACAAAGCATTATAGAAAATGATGGTCTACATTACATGGGATCACCACTACCAACAGTTCAAAAGACAGATGCTAGTGGTCCATGAAAAGAAGACAAAAGTAGCATTGATCATTTAAATTGTCACTCCCAGTGACTACAGTGTCTTATGTACAGAGAGACACAAAGTCATAAAATATCAGGATCTGCAGGCAGAAACAAGAGCAATGCGAAAGAAAGATACCCAGACAGTTTCAATAGTAGTAGGAGCAACGGGTCTTATAAAAAAGAATCTACAATCATATTTAGATATGTTACCAATATATGCAACTCCGAGTGAATGGCAGAAGGAGTCATTACTGGGCACATTGTGGGTACTGTAAAGAGCACTTCTGGCTGACATCAAAGACTGAAACAATACTCATTTCATGAACTTTAATCGTACTTTGACTTAGGAATGGAGTTCATTCCCATCATGGAATGAGAAACCCAAAAGATTTGGAGAAAGTAAAAGAGAGAAGCCACCTGTTACAAGCACATTCTGTTTTACTGTTCTTTGTACTTCAAAGAACCTCCTACACTTATTGTCAACCTCACAATTTACAAAATATTTCTGACATAAAGCTGTGTAACAAATTGCATTAAATACAATCACAAATAAATTTTTATTTTCTTGACCTCAGATGAAACAATGTATGACATTTTTATTCCACTGTGTATTAGTTCCGTATCAGGTGTAAACATTCTTTATCAAATTGTGACTAACTTATATTGACCTAAATGTATTTATGCTTATTGTCTACAATGTGTTAACCACTGTTGTATTGTTTACTCATTTTATTGTGGAGATTTTCTCCACAGGCCTCCACTGAAAAAGGGCTACTTGTCTACCCAATCAGACCACCCCAGTGAACAAATGTAATAAATAAATAAGTGTGGCCCAACACAGCTTTCTCAGTCTGAGGCCAACCAGACTGCCTGGGGCAACTAGCAACCAGGTGTTCAGTGGTCACACCACCGTTAGGTTTGGCTCCTAGGGGAGAGTCCTTGTATCTTTTTTCTGAGAGAAGTTTGTTCTTACATTCTTTGAAAGAACCATCACCAGAGAATAGTTATATTGTCTTTGCAAAGTCCCTCATCTTAAACTATTTGCTTGCTATGGCCCTATTTCTAAGGACTACAGGGGTACAACAACTCCCTTCCTCCACTATAAGATCACAATTCCAGCAAACACCAATTAATTATAATGTAACAAATAATAATGCTGCCCTTTTGTATATACTTTCCCTTACTCTTTTTGATAGGTACTGTGGCATCTTTTACATCCACTCGAGCCATCACCAACTCAGGTACATGGGGTCTTGGTTTAATGTCTCATCTGAAGGATGACATACTCAAGTGCACTGCAGCAGCCCTTTATGCTGTGCTGCAGTAACAGCATTCCAGTGTTAAAGACCTGTCTGACTACTCTTCCCTTCAGGCACAACTTAAAGAACATCTCGCACCAAAAGCTGCTTGTAAATGCTCTGCTTAAGGACACATACTGCCTATCATTTTCACTGTAATAACTCTTCTCTAACTCCTAAAATATCACTGCTCTAACTGATGTAAATATGGTACATAGTGTTTTCTGCTGACTACCTTATTAAATCATTCTTTCTATTGTATATTAACTATTCCCTTGTTTTAGTCTACTCTTATAGTATAAATTATTTTTATTTTTCCACTTTATGTGTGTTCACATTCTGGGCTGAGACTGAAATTAGTCCACTGTGATCAGTGCTCTACCCCAGTTAGCAAATTGAATAAATACATAAATAATCACATCTACCTCAAACATTCTTCTGCTCTTTGCTTATACAGAAGCTTCAAGCTAGTAAGGAAATATAGCTAGTTATGTTGATTGTGTATTGATGATTTTACAGAGACTTCAAACTAATAAGGAAATAGTTTTCATTTCTTTGTTTATTTATCCTTTTCTTGACAGGGTTAATCCCACTAGGGTGGCATCCTCTTTTCAAGGGAGACCCAAGATAGTATTTATACAACTAGGGAAAATTTGGAGAGAGCATCAGGGACATTTTCTTAACTCTTTTCAATAGGTGCTGTGGAATCTTTTACAGCCACCTGATCTGCCACCAACTCAGGAAGATGAGGCTTTGGTTTAACAACTTGTCTAAAGGATGGCACACTCAAGAGTGCACTAACCCTCCTAATGCTGCACTATAGTGTCAGCAATCCATCTACCTGGTGGAGGAACTGAACGCACAGCCTTTTCAAAAAGTCAAGTGTGTTACCTGCAGTGCTACTAACATAGTTAGCTATTGTTGTCAGTTACATTAATTAGCTATTGCCTTGTTTGCACCTATTTTAATAAAAAAATACTTCCATGGGTTATTGTCATGACATCTCTTTAGTATGTTGTACTTTGTGTCAAATCAAAACTCTGTTACGCCCTAAGATGTATATATTTGATTGTTTTTAAACATGATTAGCATGGGTATTTTGAATATATAGTTTACAGAAATCTGACTTTGGAAGCCTTCTGCATTAGCTAACAAAGGATTTTCTCTTGGGAGCACTGTCTGGTTAAGTGCTGAACTGCACCCTAGTACTGCATGCTAACCCTAAGCGGGCATCTTACATTAAGAAAAACTTTCCATAGTAATATCTCTGCACAAGACAGTTCATACACTCACCTTGGACACATGTACCACATGTTACACACACGCGCGCACACACACACACACACACACACACACACACACACACACACACACACACACACACACACACACAAACTCCCAGTTCAAAACAAACCTACATACTTTTGTTGACCATGCTGGCAGACATTCACACAGATACAGGCAAAAATTGTCGAACAAGAGTACTAGACCAAGTGAAATGTATATATAGCTGTAGATATAGACATATATCTATACATATCTAGTTGCAGTCTATAAGAAAATATGCTTTTACAGACTTGTTTTTCAGCCTGCTGTCTACTTTGCTTGCAAGATTGTATTACAGAAGGGTATTGGAATTTGTCCTTTCCATACTGTTGTGCAATCTTTGATGGTTTAGATAATTAGCAGGGAGTGTGAGAGGCACATGGGAGATTTTTTTTTTTGTTTGTTTTTGCTTTTTCATCTTTTTAGGTTTGATGTAAAAAGATCATTCTTTCTGAATTTGCTGTTCTGAGTTTTCAGTATATCATGGGACAATTTTATACACACACACACACACACACACACACACACACATATATATATATATATATATATATATATATATATATATATATATATATATATATGGGTCTACTTCACATTGTATATATATATATATATATGTATATATATATATATATATGGTTCCCATTCAGAAGCCTGAAACATCATAAGCCTGATTATCAAAATCCTGAAACCAAAAGCCTGAAAATTTAGAATCCTGAAAACTCAAAATCCTGAAAGCCCAAAATCCTGTTTCTATCTCAGACATTGACATTCTGTCCATGAAACAATCTATATATATATATATATATATATATATATATATATATATATATATATATATATATATATATATATACATATACACACACACACACACACACACACACACACACACACACACACACACACACGCACACACACAAAATCCTGAAACTCTAAATCCTGAAAACACAAAATAGACATACTGATGTCATTGTGGCTTTGCTATTGTTAGCCCTGTGGTCTTAGGTCATGCGTTGGGGTCATTTACAAGGGAATAAGTTTGTGTGTTATTGAATATGTGATACATTATGGAATGTTGTTTCAGGAAATGAATAAACACATAATGGCAGATTAGCAAGGTTAGGCATGTCATGCAATAGTGACAGAACCTTTGTAAACAGGCGGTTTAAGTGAGTTATATACAAATGGATTCCAGTATTGTAAAATCAGTGATGGACCTTAGGGTTAGGGTTAGGGTTAGGGTCAGAGCTTGGTAGATATTAGTGTCTTTGTATTGGAATATTAGCATTATTTGCACAGTTCATAAGTCAGAGTTCCACTAAAACATGGGATGTCTCCTTCAGCTGAAAACATTAATAGTGGGCTTTCAGGATTTTGAGTTTTCAGGATTCTGAATTTTCAGGCTTTTGGTTTCAGGATTTTGATTTTTCTCGGCTGGATATTCTCGGCTGGAGTGCCTTCTGTGTGAGCCCCCCCCCCAGTCGAGTGGCCTCCAAAAGACATGCATGAATGGGCGTGCCTTCGCTGAAGGTTGGGCGTCGGGCTGGCAACTCGGCACCATAAAAATCTACTGCCAATCATTAGCGGACCGAAGTTCCACTGTGGCGACCCCTAACCAGGAAAACCCAAAAAGACAAACATTCTAAGTACAACAAGGTACTCTGTTATACAGCTATTTTGAATATAGAAAGTGCAGTGAAGTGGCTTGCAGCAGTTTAGTCAAAGATTTTGAAATCCCATCCTAAATATTTTTGTATGATGGAGGTGCTTCCACATTTGAAAGCTTTTCTTTTTCATTCCTATTTCTTATTTCTTACTGATTACTGCAACCAGCTGGAAAATCATCATAATAAGGAAAATAATTAAAAATGTGATAATTGTCTGACAGTAATTTAAATGAAACAGTGTAAGAAACTTCTCTGTGTGGAAGATTTTCAGTCCGTCTATCTCTAGTTAATCACTGTATATTAATCAGATCAGACAATAGTAGAAGTGGTGAACTTAAATTCGTCTTAAGAAAAAAAAAAAAAAAATATATATATATATATATATATATATATATATATATATATATATATATATATAAAATATGAAATATTGTACAGAATTAGTAAGTATTCGATAGTAATCCAAGCAAGGCAGGCAGCCTGTTTCCAGTCGACAATAATTTAAATGCTGATAGTGTACCTTCAAAGAACCATGAATTTGTCCTTTACTCCCTGTTGTGTGGCCATGGAGTTAGTACATATTAATTAAGGTATGAGGAGTTTTCCCACAGGGAAGTGCATGGGGTCTTGCTCAAAGAAAAAACACTTCCAGATCAGTGAAAGTGTTTTTCAGTATAACAGCTGCATACTACCAGTACTCAGACCAATGGAATTTGTATAATTATTATGAATCCAAATAACTGAGGTCTTGGCAAAGTACTTTCTATTCCTTAAGATGTTGCAGGTCTGACAGAGTGGGCTATGTGTTTGAATTTTCTTTGCTGAGGCACAAGCCCATGATCTGTGCATCAGTAAGATGCCCTTCATGCAATATACTCATGGACCGTCTTTGCTGCATTGTATTGCAGGGCAGGAACTTCATCCCTTCTTTGAAGTATCCATTCAGCAAAAGATTGATTCTATAAACACATAAAGGTATTATTAATTTTTTTAAGACAAATATACATACATATATATATATATATATATATATATAAATACATAAATAACTTTTTATGTTATATAATTGCTAAAGTTTCACATTTCTAGTCTCGCATCTAATGCAGAGGATTAATACTCTGAACTTGCTAATTGCTTCCTATAACCAAAGTATAAAAGGTTTGATTCCTGCCTTCTCCATTTGCCTTCTGTGTGACTGAGTAAGTCTTTTAATCATAAAGTGTTCATGGGTAGTCATTGAAAAGAAAAGAGACACTACGTTATTCTGTAATAGAAAATAACAGAATGATAATGCCCAGATAAACAAGTTGCATTAGTATTTTCTTCAAAAAACCTGATAAAGCATCTATTTTTAATAATAGCTTCCAGTGCTAAAATGTATATTTTAATTTGCAGCTATTTTGTGTTGTGGATTGACAAAAATAAAAGTGGTTGAAACTAAAGATGTTATTGTTCAAGATATCAGAAATGACCACTCTATTCTCAGAAACCACTTTCTTTGACAATACTTTGGTCAAAGTACTGAAATCAATGGTATTCATTTTTGGCAGTTTCACAATAACATAACCCCAGGCATTTTCCTTATATTTTTTGCAGGAAGATGAGCTCCATTGGATCTCCACACCCCCTAAAGTTTAATATCCTCCTCTAAATGTTGTACAGCCTCATAGTAAACAGAAAATATTTGGTTTGACAAATAAATTGAATCACCTTTTTTCAGGTGATGTGCCGCCTGGATGACCAATTTACATTCACTTTGCATTCACCATTCATAATCTGAATGTAAACTAAATGGTATTTGCCAAATGCACACAACCTCCAAAATGTAACAAATCAAATGCATATACAAAATGTGTGTGGATTACACTGAAAAAGAACAAAGGACAGCAAACCAGGAATTGGAGCATATGAACACCAGATAGATAGCTGTAGCAAAGGAAATTGGTATCCTGGGCAGTACACCTATTTGGCATCTTTCAGCTGAACCTTCATAAAAAGTTTGACAGCATATAGGCTGTCATTAACCAAGCAGGATCACAGCCACTTATTATTAGATAGCTTTTAAACTGTCTTCTTCTGTTGGTTTTTGGGTAGCTGTCAAGTTTGACAGTTTTACAAGCTCTCATAGCTATTCAAATTTAATAAAGATGTTTACTGAAAAGTTGACTTATTTGATGGTTTGTAAACTGTGAGTCTTTTTTAAGTAAAACATACGTTTGATAGTTAATTTACTGGCTGTCTATTCAGCAAACTTGATCATAATCATTTAGGATGATTCATATGCTGTCAAACTTTTTTTTAATATTCAGCTTCCCTACAAGATGGCATCTTGGACAGGTGCACCATTTGCCCCACCCTACCTCCAGCACTGGTATCAGATAAAACAAGCTCAGTTTAATCTTAGTATATGAAAGTGTTTTTTTAAATACAAAAGAAAGAGAATCAGCTACTTGAATGGGTGACAGAAATTAAGACACTTGTAGACTTTAAGACTGTTTCTAGAGAGATAGGATGGAATGTGTGAGGCTAGTTGTAGCAATCAAGTAGACCAGATAAATACTTGTTGGTTATTAGTTTGGGCAATAAAACTTGCAGTATATAGTCTGTACTATCAAGTCAAGAATGGTGTGATTCACATCTTTGTCACACATTTGTAATAAGTAGAAGGAATACAGTGCTTGGGGACTTCTACTTGGAAATGCCTCCAGAATGATGTATATTACACTAGAATTTAGTTGATATTTACATTTGGAAGCTTTAATTCCTGGTGATATGCAAACAGATTTATAAAAGTAATGCCACCTATTGCATGTGTTGTACAAAAACAAAATGCTCACTTCAGAATCCCCAGTGAATATTCCAAATATTTCAAGACATGAGACTTGGATGCAGGTTTTGCTATTGTCCTTTGAAAGTGTCTCACATTGCTTTTAGATTCTTGTATGTTGCTCACTAATGTTGTGATCAACCGATGCTTATAGATACACTGCAGCTGTTGGACTAGCCATGTGGATAGCGATGCATGTGGATAGCAATGCAGAAGTTGCTATAACACAAGTACTGTAAATAAGCAAACAAAGCTACCATCAGCTGTAGCACTTCAGAAGGCATACGAAGAAGTAAGATTAAATATGTTTTAGTACTGTTATTTGCATGTGCTCTCTTGGTTTCTTTACTGTTGCTCAGTATTATTATTCCATGATATGCTTTTCAGAGCTGTTTATATTTTCCCTTGTGATATTAATAGATAACATTTGTTATTTCCACAGCAAAGGTGACATCATTGATCCACACTTAAGTCTAATGGTTTCTGTCATCAGATTACCCACTTTTGTGAAGAAGATGTTGGCCTTCATTTGTAGTTTCTTGGTAAGTTATATCAAGATGCTAAAATGATCATATGGATCATAAATTAAAAAAAAAATCTATTAAGCTTTTGTGGGTAATATTAGTGTTAATAGTTGTTCATTGACATCGTCTCACATATTTGCATAACATTAAATTTGTCTTTCAGTGTACTTTGCAGCTACATTATCTGTGAAACTGACATGTGATATAAAAGGACCACAAGGTCAAAAAAGGTCAAGGAACAATTTTTATAAAAAGAATTCTGAAATTCATCCACAGTGTGAAAAACAGAAACTTTAGAAAATCAGATGTCACCATACAAAACCTCCATTTACTAAAGACATAAGTTTGAATGTTTACTGGCTGTCTGGTAAGCAAACATGATCGTAATAATTTAATGATGATTCATATGTTGTCAAACGTTTTTAATGTTCCCCTCTCCATCCAAGATGGCACCTTGGGCAGGTGCTTCATTTGCCCCACCCTATCTCCAGCAATAGTGTCAGTTAAAACAAGCTCAGTTTAATCTTAATATATAAAGCAGCTTTCATAAGACAGAGTGTTTCTGACACAAGCCAGAATTTTATGATATTGCCTGAGGTGATGGTAGTGTTGCTGTCAGTCTGATAATTGAGTCAAAACAGGCTACCTAATGTAGCAAAGAATATCACTGATCAGAACACCAAAAATTTGAATCCAAAAGAGTGAATTTTCAAAACAGTTCTGAATTGTTAACAGTGGCAACAAATTAATGTGCTAAAAGCAATAAAAATGTAACACTTCAGCAAATAAAATGTTTAATACAGGGGATGTTTACCATTGTACCCCTACACACACTGTTTATGCTACATATACTAACTTCATGGCTATATTACATTTTATAGTACAATGTAACCTTTTTAAATTGTGCATGTAGAGACTAGGATGTAGATGCATGGACCACAACCCTAGAAATCCAGCTGGGTACAGCCACATGCATTCGCATTTTATATGTAATGCTTTTATATCATAATAATTATACACTGCAATATGTCATCACACCTTTATTAGAGAAGAGAATTATACCTTGTAGTACTGCGGTGGTGGTGCTGGGGTAGCGTTGTCGCCTCACAGACGTTGCCCATTCGATTCTCAGTTAGAGCGTCTTCTGTGTGGTGACATGCGTGAATGGGCGTTCCTTCGTTGAAGGTTGTGCATTAGGCCCGGTAAGCAAGCACGTAAAAATTTGCTGCCAATCATTAGCGGACCGGAGTTCCGCTGTGGCAACCCCTAACCAGGAAAAGCCGAAAGACACAACAACAACAACAACAACCTAACCATTAGGAGCTGCAAGTGCTCAAACTACTGCTGTTATATGGCCGTATTGGATTTTTTTTTTCATTTAAGCTTTGCATACTTGTATTGATTGTTGATTTTTGCTCTTATTTTAGTACAATTTGTTTTATTTTAAGTGTTTATTTTTCTTTAACATTGTTTTTTCTTGAGTGTTGAAATTTCTTGGCTATGGTCATTTTGAAAACATTTGTTTTTTTCATTCACTGATTGCAAAGAAATTAAATCTAGCTAATTTGTGGGAGGAGTTGTGAAGCAGAATGTATTAGTTAGGGTAAACAGAACAGGAAGGGGTTTAATCAGTGGGATCTACAAGTGCTCTAAGACTTCTGCTGTTGTGCAGCTGTATTGTATTTTTCCAGTACAGTCCCTGTTGTGCTTTTCAACACAGTGGGTCCTGAGATACCTACTATTACTGTAAATCTGACATTGGAAGGTCAGCCCCAAATCATCTCATGTTATCACACTACTAGGCACTTAAAGCTCAAACTAAGACAGCTCTTCCCTTGGTTTGTTAAAGCTTGAGTTACCCTCTCTTTCATGTCTTCCCACTCGCTTAGTGCATGCTACAGTACATGTGTATTAAATTTTTTTTCTGTTTTACTTTTAAAATCTATAACGTATTCATTTTATTTTTTGTTGCTAATTTTATTTTGCCTTTGATTACTTGGTTTGTCCGACTGGGTTTAGTCAAAAAAACCTTTTCAGTGTAAGCCTGGGGAGAAAAGCTCATCTTAAAAGGGCATTCAGTAATATACAGAAACAGACATTAAGTAATATACATTAACAGTTATACATACATTTTCTAATTAGATTATGGTATGAAAGATAATTACACATTTGTACATATGGAACACTGAACATTTGAAGAGATGTATTAGTGAGTTTCTCAAACAGATAATAGATCATGTGATTATGCTTAGAAATTAAAAGAAACAGAGGGCAGAAAAGGTTATTGTAGCTAAGAGGTGGGGTATAAAGCAAGTTCATAGATAATTAAATATATAGCTAACACAAAGTTAATATTAAGAGTACTGAGGTAGGGGTGAGCAGTGTCACAAATCTATGTAAATGACCTGGAGATGTTAAAAAAACTATTTGGGTACTGGTGAATACAGGTTGTTGGGTATAGGGTTCTGAATAAAGAGAAATGTTTTAATGATATGGCAAGCTGAAGACAACAGTGGTATTTATCCTGAAGATGTACAGGAGCAGATACTTTGATTTGATATGTAAAGTTTTAGTTGTGTTTTAAATGAGTTTGCATTCTGAATTAACTTTAGTGGTAGTGGGATGTGGTTTCATAGTATGGCTACACTATTTGAATATAGGTAGTCACCTACAATAGTAGATTATTTGGTTATAGTAATTAGTGATTTTTTCACTAGAGTGTAACCTCTGGAGCAAAACTACCAATCACTGGAGAGCCTATGAATCTGCTTCTCAGAAATTAGCTCCTGGTGACAGAAAGAGCAGAGGGGGGCATTATTTCCTAGCCATCCAAGTGATTACCAGCCAGTAAAAAGCCTGAGAAATGCTTCTTGGGAGCCATCCTCAGGTAGTGCTTCTTCTTAGTTCCTGGTGGGAGAAGGAGCAGACGGACATTGATTCCTGATTGTCTGTAGGCGGTGCGTTTAGGAGTTCCTTGATTAGTCTAGTTACTGTTTTGATGAGAATGTCTTCAGTTTTAATTTTGGACCTTTCTGTAGTTTACCTTTCTGTTGTGCAAGTTGCTGTATATGCAGTCCTGGCAATGTACCAAGAGAATTCTGTAACAAGTGTGCTGACCTTAGCAATACTGGGACAATACTACTTCTCAGGAGCCATCTTGGGATACGTGTTACTATTTTGCTTCTGGTAAAAGAAGGAACAAAGGTACTGAATCACAACTATATGCAGCTGTCGTGAGACCGGCACCAGTAATCAGGTACTAGCCAAAAGGCAAATCACCATTATTCATCATATTTGGCAAACCCAAGTGTGCCTTTTCACTAAGTACCGTTAGATTATCTAGCATCTAATCTAACTTCAGAGTATCCACTTAAATAGTTCATCCATAAATCTTTAGGGACTACTATTCTCCCTCCAACATTTGAGTAGTGTGACAAGCCGTAATCCTCCATCCTCTGGCTACATGGCTCAACAGTCTGCTCTCACTCCATATGTGACCAGCCAGATCCTTTGAGGTGTTCTGAGCAGTGTCACATTTGCTTTATGTTCACCGACTCTTCACTGCTTCTAGCAGTTGTTAGTAGAATCTGTGTGTGATAACAATATTTAAGAAAGATGTGGAGGCAAACCTCTCTCACCAATCCTCTTTTGGTAAACATATCTCTCCACAATGCCTCATCAATCACAGCATACCAGTAGGCCCATAACATATGTTGAGGTTATGAAGAAAAAAATGCCAAAGCCTCCTAGAACATACACTAAAAATCTAACCCTCCAATACACAAGGCATTGCCTAGTCATCTGCTCACTCATACTGCAAATCCACATACCTGGACCTCTGAACTGCCCTATTTTGGAGGAATGGTCCTATTTTCAGGTCTGATTTACAACTGCACATAAGGTCCCTATTTTCCAACTTGATTTACCTCTTCACACAGTTTTCTGAATCCCCCATCACATGTGATTTTTGAAGCTGTCTAGTACACAGAAACAACACACTACATGACTAATATATTAGTTGCAGCAGTAATTTAAAGAAAGAAAACACATATTCTATAGTTCCCTTTTTTAAAGTAGAAAAAAGTACCTTATAGAATTTTGGAGAACAGTTTATAAAAATCTGCAGATTTTGCACTGTCTCTTTGATAATGCATTGGTAATTTTACTTCATTTTTGTAATTCTATGTTTTTAAAATGTGCTTCTGAAAATTCTCCCACATTCCTACTGAAAGTGGAAAGAGTTCTGTGCTATTTGTTATTCAAACGTTATTCTAATTAGGTTCAAGATTTTTGATTGGATGTTCCTACTTTTCAAAGGAGTGTGTTGATATGTTCGGTGTCTGCAGGTTGAGAGGTATGATGGCAGCTGACCCAATGGTCCCAGGAAAGCAGGCCTAACCCCATAAGATCCTGTAAGTCTGCTTCTGCACAAGCAAATATTTTTGTCGTTGGTGACTCTGTAAGCGTACAGATTCCACACTCATTAGCTTGGACAAGAACATGGAGACTGTAAACTGTGTGTCTGGTGCCAGGATATGCTACGTCACATGGGCCCTTAAACAAAACAGCTGTGATTACACCCTTCTGGTTGCCAAAGTGGGACTAAATTTGGAACATGCAAAGAGAAATTATGAAATTTACAATGCATGTGACAGAAGGAGGAAAGACACTGGTCTTGAGTATTATCTTGCCTTTACCAAGAATAATGGCTAGATACCAAGGCAAATTAATTAGCCTTTAATCAGCCAATTGGCTAAGTAGTTGTAGTCATTCTAAGGAGATCCATTATATACCAGGGACACTGGGGGAAAAATGTAGAGGAGTTAAAGCTAACACTAAAGTTGTCTGCTAACATATTGACTATATCTGTAGGACTGGAATATGTGCTATCTTTATAGATGAGCTCAGTTCATTGTTGGACATTATTCCTTAATGGAATGAGTAGGTAGATAAGTCTTCTTGTTTACCAAGGGATGGCTTATACCCCTCATACCAGGGCTTCTACACAATGTGAAAACAAAACAAAGCAACAGAAGCAATAAATAATCCTTTAATTCTCCAACGGTAAGCGCTTTCGTCTCAACACCTTTACAACAAGACTTCTTCAGACAATACTTTTTTATAAAAAACAATCTTATATACTATCTACAGCTACATCACATTATGCATTAATTAATTACTAACCAATGCTAATTAAAACATTTAAAAACTAACATATTCTATAAATAAAGCCTTGCAGTTTAAATACAATATATACTAATGTTTGAAACCTCTTCTTTTTAAATACGTTACAAATTCTTCCCTATTATTAAGACCAGGGGCAAAACAGGCATTTAGCCTAACTTGCCAAGAATATTCCAATCAGCCTAACTCTTCCTCTATGTTCATACAGAACACTGTGTCATTTAATTTTTCTAATGCTAAAAATTTTAAAATTAACCTTACAATTTTTGGTTTTGTAATGCTTACTCATAGCATTTTTATCATCCTCAACTTGAATAGCATATTTGTGTTCATATATGCGACAGTATAATTCTCTTGTAGTTCTACCTACATAGAATGCATCACATTCCAAACATATAGTTAAATAAACTACATTCTTAACTTTGTAGTTGAATAAACCAGGAATGTTAACAATATTCCTTCCCACTACATACTGATTACTATCAACATACAAATAGTTACACATATTGCAATTCAAACACTTGACCATCCCACATTTGGAATTAGTCTTTTAGTAAAATTGAGTTTAGACTAGAAATAAATTTTAAAACTCTTGCCCCTTATCTGAATGAATCTTGGACCATTTCCAATTTTACCCACCAACTCTTCATTTGTTCTAAAAATGCTCCAATTACGAATAATAACACTCTTAATAGCTTTTGAATCTACACTATTATGCATAGCCATAGAAATATTGCCATCATATTTACTATTTATACCTTTCCTTTTGCTTTGACTTATTGTAGCTCTCTTCTCATCCTCACATAATTTATCCATATGAGACTTCGGATAGCCTCTTTTAGCATCTTGTTACACAACTGACTTGCTTCTTCTTCAAAATCTGTTTCTTTCACAGTTAAATCACTTATTCTCTTTAACTGACTTTTAACTATATTCAATTTAGTATGTTCTGGATGCATACTAGTATAATGCAAGTACATATTTTGTACTTCTTTTTTATATATTTTAGTCAATAGTCTATTTTCTTCCTTAAACACCACTAAGTCCAAAAAAGTAACTAGTTCATAACTTTTATGATGGGTAAACTTAAAATAGGTGCACACATTATTAATATAACTGATGAAATTACTCAAATCTTTTTCTGTTCCTCTCCATAACAGAAAAATATCATCAATAAATCTAAACATCCTAATAATTTTGTCTCTAAAACCACTATCCAAAATGTGCATTTGCTCCCATCCTTGCATAAAAACATTGACATAACTGGGGGCCAACACTTACTGTTGGAGAATTAAAGGATTATTTATTGCTTCTGTTGGTTTGTTTTGTTTTTGTGTTTGAGGAGTTGGAGTATTTGCTGCTTTTCTGAGGCTTCTACATAATGGCTATAGATTTTGTTGCTCCCATATTGCATCTTTTAGATAGACCCCCCCAAGTGGAAATTTCTACATAGCAAATTCAAGTTCAAATTTGGGCAACATTATGCTGGCAGTACTCAGTGCTAGGAGTCTAAGTAGAAAGACGCCTGAACTTGAGGCCTTCCTGCAACTCAAACACATCAATATTTATATAGTTATGAGATGTGGTTTCAGTGCAGTGATGGGGCTTCCTCTGTAAGAAGGTTTAGTGCCTATCATGCCTTCAGGCTGTTCGGTAACAGTGGAGGAGTATCTGTATTTGTCAGAAATTACATCTTCTCATGTCAGTTACCCACAACTCTAACTTTGGGTTTCTGGAAATCCAAATCACTGTTAACAAATGAAACAATTACTTACATATCCCCATCAATGTCTCCAGTATGCCATGGAAATTACCTTAGCATTATTGAGGATTTAAATACTAAAGCAAATATCCTCTTGATGGGATTTCAATTACCCAATAATTAATTGTTATACTTAACACCAAAAAATGGATATGCACAGTGTTTCCTAGACTTTGTTACTGCCTGGGACAATGTGAGGTATTGCCAGCTACACCAGTAGAAGTAGGGCAGTGGATGTGTAACATATGCCAGCATAGCTAGGTGGAATTTTGTTAAGAATTGTGTGTCATTTGTATATCAAACTGATTTGTACAGATGCTTGTGTGTAATATGAATTTGTAAAGCTGCTTGTGGACAGAAAATGAAATACACTTGTATCTCAGACTATATTATAACTATTGAAATTAATATTGTAACAGAGGATACTGGAAGAAAAGAGGTTAAGCTCAGCTCCGGCTAATGTTGAAAAATAGTATGAAACTAAATTACTTAATTAAGGCTATAAAGATTGTATATTACAGTTTGGATTGCAGCCAAGGAATGGTTTATTAGCTCCTGTAGGAAGAGTGGAAGTGTTTTATTGTTTTATGAATTCCAAAAGCTGCAACAGATCTTAGCAAAGGTCTATTTATGTGTATGGTAATACATATGTGCAATCCAGTAATGGGGATAGTATGGAAACCAGAAGTCAGATGACGAGATGTATGTGATATTATTCTGTAATCCAGGGCAAAAAAGTAATATTTTAATACTAGATGAGACTGAAGTCTCAGGGCAGTCTGTTTTTGGAACCTGACAGAGAAGGATCTCTCACCCACTTCTTGTGTTGCTTTAGAAAGTGATGAGGGAATAGTAATTATTTAGATCAGTCAAGAAAATGGTTATTTAAGTACTGTTTTTTTCTGTATCTGTATGAATCTATTCATCTATGTTATTTTTAATATTTCCTGTGATTGAAACTCTCATGTTTATTGTAAATAGATTTTCTGTCTTTTCATGTTCTTTATTATTAAATATATTTACAATTTTCAAAGTGTATGGTCCTTTAAAGAATAGTTTAACCTTTGAGAGTACTCATCTATTTGGTGACTCTGTTTTCACTCCTGAAAGCCTTACTGCATTGGTCAAACACTGTCATTGGTATTAATATTAATTTCACTCACTATAATTGGGTGCCCTTATAACAGCCTCAGAGTAGCTGGCTTTGGAGTTTCTGGTGGAAGTGTAAATACCTTATAATCTGTGCAGATGGGGTCATAGCTATTATATCTGTACCAGTCTTTCCCAGGTGTGTGTGTGTGTGTGTGTGTGTGTGTGTGTGTGTGTGTGTGTGTGTGTGTGTGTGTTTGTGTTTTTACCGGTTCATAAACAGCTGTGAAGTAACCACCTCTCTGGTGGTACTCCCATTTTAACAAACTGTACAACAGGGGAAGGAAATTCTGAACAGTTGTAAGAAATCCCCATCCTCTTATCTCAGGATCACATAGAAATATGCCAGAGTACAAGTACAAGGTTACTACAGATACCAAAGGAAATTGCAAATATTTCCTTAGTTATGTTAGAAAATTAAAAAATAATGCCCAGCAATGTACTGAGCTCATCTATAGATATATCATATATTCCATTTCCACGGATATAGCCAATATATCAGCAGACAGATTTGGTGCTAACTTTAATCACCTATCCACATTCTTGTTCTCATTATCCTTGAAAATGTGTTTTCTCCTGAACAAGAACCTTGAACATGTCTTAAAATCCCTATCAAAAAGTAAAAATAATATTTCCGTGGGACCAGACAACATAGCAGGCTACGTTCTTATAACTGCCAAGTATGCTATGTGAGGCTGTTCTTAAAACAGCTCAGAGTCAGCCTAGCCACTGGGTTTGTTCCTGATTCCTGGAGAATAGCCACTATGATTTCCCTATGCAATGTTGAACCCTCTACAGATCCAGGCAATTATAGGCACATATCTTTGCCAGCTCTGTAAACAAAGCAATGGAACATATCATAGCAGAACTCACTTCTGCAAATGCATACAGCATAACTTATCTAGACCCTAATTAGTTTGATTTAGTGAAGGGCATCTCCTTTATCTTGATCCTAGTAAGCTTCTTTGAAAGGGTCATGTCAGGTCCTCTCTCTCTTGACCCTAGTAAGCTTCTCTGAAAGGGGGTTGCAGAGGCTGGGAAAGTGATCACTTAGCTCACACTGTTAATCTCAATCTGGGCAAGTTTTTTGATACTGTACCCCGTGCTTGTATTGTTAAAATATTCAACACCCTTAATTTAAACACCTGTATTAACCACTGGATTGCAAATTGTTTGAATGTAAAATTGTAACTGGCAAGGTGCCACAGTGATCTGTGCTCGGCCCTTTCCTGTTTGGCATTTTTTTTGCATATATCTAATCCCAATATTTCAGAAGTGTGGTTGACAAAGTTTGCTGATGACTGCAAGCTGGGCACTGTTATCCATTCATTCACTGATACTAAACAGTTCCAACAAGGGCTGGAATGTACACATACCTGGTGTATTGAATATGATCTGAAGTTTAATAAAAAAAGTGCAGATTAGTAACATTCTGGAAAAAAACTGTTCCCACCTCATATGTTATAACTTTGACAGATCCAGTCATGACAGACCTAGGTACTTACGTGGAGAGTTCTCTCATTTGATTGTTGTCTTTCTACTATAGTCAGGAAATCCTTCTATCTGGACTAGTTAATTTCCAAGGGAATATCTTCAAGATCCAGATAAGACACTGTACTCTTTTGTTATCAGACCCATCAGTGAATGCATTGCCCTCTTTGGTATATATAAATAAACATACCACTCAACTAGAAAGGCCCACAGATATATTACAAAAAAAATTAAGGCCTTAAATCCTTCGGCTGTCCATTAGGTTAGCACAATTCTCTTTATACTGAGTAGCCTATAGGCTGCTCAAGGGTGACCTGTGTCTTGCTTTTCTTACTATGAAAAACACAGTCCTATGTGACATAGAGGCTTTTACAAACACCTGCACTAAGCTTGTAAAGTTACACCAACTAAGAAACAAAACATGCTTGAGAAACAGGTTCCTAACTCTGTGTATTCTTTGCCTATAGAACAGGTTACCACTACATGTCAAATAATGTATTACTTTAACTACCTTTAATGCTAGTATTGATGACTGGAAGGTAGCATCAGGCAGACATTATCTGTTTTTTGTTGCACAAAACAAAACATCACCTATGTATGCTGTCTGTGCACAAGGTAGAAAATTACTTATATTGTCTGTATTGCTAAACTGTGCCTCCCTGTTGTGAGTTTTCAATGAAAAGTGGGAAACATATAGCATATTGCATAACAAACTGTGCTAATGAGTGATACCCTTAATTACTATTCCTGTTGAGAAGATATATATTCATATTTACATGTAAATTACTTTAAATATTAGCATAGAGGTCAGCAAATGAATCATTTCCCACTTTGCCATGTGATCATGTTGCCAATTAGCATTATTAGAATTACATTCTAACCTATCACCAGCATGAATTTCCAAAAAAGATGTACTCAAACTGCTTTACTGACATTTATTGATACTATATTAATTAGCACTAATAAAGGCAACATAATAGATGCCCTGTTCATTGATTTCTCACCCACCTTTTAACTGCTCATGATTTGTAAGGACACATTTTGGTCTGTCCCTTCTACAACTGGACACTTCTGAGAAGTTCTAAGTTAATGGTACCAGCATTAAAAGATTACCCTAATTTAAGGCCTTTCTTCTAATTGTATTTTGGTTTGTCTCTAATTCTGGTGATACAAGGTTGAGACCAAAGTGTAACACCAAATTATGTGATGTGCTCAGGTGTTATAGAACTTAAATCCACACCGCTGACACCAAATAATGTCAGAGATAGGGGTTATGGCTTTTAACCCTGGATTTCTGCCACTGTTTTTTATGGAAAAGGTGATTGGCCTTAAGAATTTATGGCAAATACACTCTACTGCATCAGGTTATTATGATCAACACCTGCCATACCCAAACAAGCTTCACAGCATCTAGTTGAAAAACTGGGTTAAAATCACTAGAGGCACAGGATTTCACCCTCTTCATTCTGAGCCCAGTGCCCTTTTGTGCATTCTTACCAACAATAACTGAGATTTAAACAAGACTGTTTTTTACACACACTAGTATTTTCCAGGAGGGTTTACTGATACCACTTCAGTGACAGTGACAGTACCCTATGTCCATGATACCTGTTGCCACCAACTAGAGCATCTGCAATTAAGGTTGTATTTACAGAAGACTATTCCAATTACCTAAACAATATATTACATTTTAATAGCTCATAGCCAGTCTGTCTTCAAAAAGGACATTCATACTGGTGTTGCGAGATTAGCCTTTACAAACTAAAAAGATAAGACACCTGACACAAACATTTATAAATCAGGAAGTAAACACTGAAAACATTATTTTTTAAACTATGGTGAGTTAGTTACTGTCCTGTATAATCTCTCCTTCATTCAGAAATTCCTCCTCGGGGGCGTGGCCAAGATGCCAAGGAGTTAGCTGCACTTTCTTGATGCTCTGCCTGAAATGATTTTTTTCTGACAGTATTTTTCTATTTTAACTCAACAGACATTGAAGAATTTTTCCACAACTACTTATCTTGATATTGTGAACAACTTTATCAAAAGAAATCTTAATTTTTTCAATTTACCAACATATTACCTGTCAGAAGTTCTGTCACCAGTTACAGACTGAAACAGCTGTGAGTCACTCAAAGACATCTCTACAAGATAGCACTATGAAAAAGGAACTTCAAACAATAATCACCAGCATTCAAGACCTTACTATAAAGATGGATAATTTAGAGAAGATTATGGAAAATATGAAAAAAGAAAGCAAAAAACAAATTGATGACTTAAAGGAAATGATTACTACTCACTCTGAAGAATCAGTAAGTGAAACAGATGGCAGGCAAATGGAAAATGACAACCAGATAAACTTTTTACTAAAACAAAATAAACAGTTACTAGAAATGGTGGAAGACCTAGAGTGTAGATCCAGAAGAAACAACATTAGGATCTATGGAGTTCCAGAGAAAATGGAAGGAAATAATATGATTCTCTTCCTAAATGATTGCCTTCCAAAAATACTAAACCTCCCTGAAGCTTTATCTTTCAGAATTAAGAGAGCCCACAGGTCCCTATCATATACATCTGCATCAAAAAATTCAACAGCTGTGAGATCCATCATTGTAAAATTCTTATCTACACAAGACAAAGACTTAATACTAAGAGCTGCATGGTCAGGAAATCCAGTCCAAGTCAATGGGAAAAATATAAGATTTGACAGTGATTACACTTCCACTGTGATCACAAAGAGAAAAGTGTGTGTTCCACTTATTAAAGACTTAAAAAAGCCAACATTAAAGCCCAGATAATGTTTCCAATCAAAATTACCCTCTTGGGTGGTCACAAAATATTCAATTCTCTTGAAGAAGCACTGGCCTTCGTGAGGAAAAGCAACTTATTTGAGAAAGTAGAAGAAATGGACCTTTCTTTGCCCAGTCTAAAAAGACAAGCAGCTGATGGTAAAATAACTACAGCTGACAAATCTAGTAAGAAGCTTAAGGGGAAATAGTATAAAAAACATCTCTCTCAAAACTTATTAACAAACAATACATCTGAAAACACAGGATACAAATGGAATCATAAGGTACACATTTTCTACTTATTTAGTAAATGTATATATATATATATATATATATATATATATATATATATATATATGGGTCCATGACAGAAGAATGAAACGCGGGATCACCGACGACCACATCGCAGAGACAACATTGCCAACAGCAGACATCCCAACAAAGTTAAGTAATTACGGAACGGAACACATTTCCATTCCTGTAATACACACAAAAGACACATCAACATGTGTAAAGTAGGGGGGGCAAGCCCCCTGCACCCCATGTGGGGGTCTATACCCCCCACACCCCCTTCTTAAATATAGCAACTCCGTGATCGCACTACAGTGAAGGAATGGGACTAACTCCCATTCTGCACTACTCACCATTGTTGGGGATGTCTGCTGTCAGTGATGTCTCGGCGATATGGTCATTGGTGATCCGGCATTTCGTTCTGTCGTGGACCCTTATATATATCCCTATATATATATATATATATATATATATATATATATATACACACATATATATATATATATATATATATATATATATATATATACACTTAAGCCTGCTTTCTTCTATATTACCTTTTTCTATTTCTCAGTATTGCTCTCTTTTTTCTTACTTTCTTTTGTTTTTCATTCTTTTCCCTTTATTTTGCATAATAATGTATACAGTTGCTAAGTACTTCAATATAAACAAACTCATTTAAATCTTTACTTAAAAATAAGCTGCAGTAATATAAACACCTTACAGCAAACATTTATTATGTAGCCTATGCATTACATCAATGGTAACATAATATTGCTACCCAGCACTTATCGATTCTTTTTTTCTCCTCTCTTTCATATCCATTCACACTGTTCTATTAGTGTCACAGACACAGCCAGCAAATGACAATAGCCTTCAAACAACAGCTTCACATAGTATGCAAATGATTCACATTACTTCCATGTAAACTTGTTACAATTAACACACTATACCCATCATATAAAGTTATAATAAGATTTCTACACAAAGTATACATCTGCTGTGACCATACAAACATTCTACACAGACTTTTGGCTCTATAAATTAATATGAGATAGATAGCAGAAAGTTTTTATTTAATATGTAAATAGTGCTAATTTTGTATTAAAAAAGTATACTAAAGCTGATGGAAGGGGAAAGAGGGCTTTACAGTGTACAGATTTACAGTTCAAAAAGAAGTATTTTAAGTATGTTACTGTATGATTTACTTAAGTCTCTGTTTTTTTTGCTATGCATGAGAGTCATACAACATTCTTGAGCACAATCTACTTGTTTAAATTATCTTCGTGCTGCATTGTGCCGCCGAAAAATCAAAAAGCTTCAAAAGAACTCTTTCCCAAGCGTAGAACACTTACTGCTTGTTTGTAAACTGATTACATTACTTGTAACAGCATGAATGCAGTGTGACCTTTGACCTCTCAGCATGTGCAGATGATGTTATCTGAGGAGAATATGGAAGTTAATGCCACAGAATTGCTGAGAACAAAAGGACTATTAAGAAATAAAAGGATTTGCTTTAAATAAATGCTAAATGCTGCACATTGTTATAGATTTTTTTTTTAATGGTAAATGATATTTGACTTTGTTAAAATGCATATTCAGTGTTTTAATTACTTGTAACAATACAGATATTTAAACATGCTTTCAAATGAAGTTCACAGATAGGTTTGCAGAAAGGCTTCTATGTGTTCAGTTAATGAAAATACTTAGCATACAGAAAGATTTTTTTTATTTGTCTGTTTCTCTTTCTGTTTATGATAATTATTGTGCTTTTCTCAGTTTAGCTGACTTAATTATATCCCCAGTTTGATGAAAGTAAGATCGTATGCTTTTAAAAGACCAAGGTTCTTATTTAACTAACATCTGTATAAAAAAGTACCAGCTGTCATAAATTTACAGAGAGTTACTTACCAGTTTCTAGATACCTGTTTTGTTATCTAGCTTTAATAACTAACCTTTTTAAATACAGCTTATTCTAAGATACATATGCACAAGTCATTAATCATGACCTTTGGTATACATTTGTAGTTCATATGCATTATTCTATCTAGGTATACATAGGTATAGCTCTATATGACTAACACACAACCACCCTTATAATATGTACCCAGATATGTGAACTCTTTCCATTTTGTTGTGATTACCCTTACACATGTATTGAGACATTTTTATTGCTGACAGCAATTTTGCAACCCATTGCATTATGTTTGCATAACAGTATATAGGGATCTGAGGTATTCAAACCTACTTTGTATGTGTATCTATAGCATTTGCTGTTAAACTGCTGCATATTACTGTGTTGTCTGTGCCATTTATACATGTACATGTTTATAGTTGTCCCTAGCATAATATGTACAGAAGTCAGATATTAGTAATTTCTTAATTTGTTATTGCCAGGACTTGCAAAATCTGTTCTTATTAATTTACAGAGAGAGCTACTTACTAGTTTTTGGATAGCTATTGTGCTCTCTAGTTTAAATCTTAATAGCTTTTACTTAAAATTGTTGATAGTTCCATGTTTTTTATTAACTCTGTCTGAAAAACTTTTTAGACTCACAGCTAGACATAAGCTACCAAAAGGCATTACTATTTTCCTACTCCTATAACAATACACTAGGTCTTTTGTTTTAAAATTACTCTCTGATTTGGTTGTACAAAGATAATTACTTCTAATATACATAATTATCACAAATAAGGTACTAATTTTAATTTCACACACTTTGATATTTCACTACTCAAATCAGTAAGAATTCTAAGCAGTAGCCTTTTATTTTTCTCACTTCTTATTACATTCCATACAGTTATTGCAATTGCAGTAGCACAAAACAGGCGTAGATTACTGTTCTTAAGATGGTGAAGGGGGTTTTGAGGAACTTCTCATTAAACCAGGAATTAAATATTCCATGTTTAGACTTGCAAATAGTTTTAAATGTTTTACAGTTATACTCAGTGTTCATGTTATGCTCATAACAAAATCTTTACTATCTAACACAATCTATAGGAATGTTTTCATATAAATGTTTGTCCTTAAATGTAAATGGACTCAACAACCCTATAAAGAGAGGAAGCTTAACGAAATATTTGAAAACTAAGAAAGTAGATATTGCATTCTTGCAAGAAACCCATATAATGGAAGAAGATTTGAAGAGGATGTCTTTTAATGGCTACTCTGTACTTGCAGAATCTCATTTTTAGACAAAAAGAAGAGGCACCATGATATTGTGGAGGAAAACACTACCAGTACCTAAAATAATCGACACATATTCAGACAAAAATGGCATATTCTGCTTAATTATTCTAGAAATAAATAAAAAACTAATCACATTAGCCAATACTTATTGGATACCTGGTGTTGGTGCTGCAACAGCGAATAAATATCTTGACTTACTTGCAATCAGATCTAAGGGGAGGAATAATATATGCAGGTGATTTTAACTGTATTCTACTAAATGTGATAAGTTTAAGATATCTGCACCTGCTAAAAGATTGAACAACTTCATCAGTAATTCAAATATAAGAGATATTTATGAAAAAATAGAACCCAAATCCCTAAAATACACACATTACTCATACAGATCCGGTACACAAACTACCATCGATAAGATATTGGTTACAGATTATTTATACTCAAAAATTCAGGAAGTTTTCATTAGCTCCTGTCCAATGTCCGACCACAACACTATTTTCTTTAAAATCCACATGAAATCTAGTCATCTAGTATAGTGGCAAAGAATACCAGCATACATTGTTAAGATAACTGGGTTTAAGGAATGGTTACTGAAAGTAATCAACATATTTCTAGACATAAATGACAGTGATAGTACTTGTAATGTTATTGTCTAGGATATGCTGAAATCTTACATTTTTGGTAAAATCAAAACCTGGTACTTAAACAAACAAAAGGAATGGGATAGTACGCTATCAAAAATACAATCAAAAACTGATGAACTAAAAAGAAATCTAAATAATAAAGACATAAACACAAATACAGAACTGAACAAACCTTGATTACATGGAAATTCTTAATCACAAAGTGGCAATAAATTTAGAAAGAATCAAATTACAGTCTTACTCTGTTAACCCAAAAAAACATGCATAGATTAGCTGTGAAATCAACAAACTTAACAAATGTTAAACATATAAGGGAAATTCAAAAAACCAAGCACATACACGCTGTCCTGCTGGCTATAAAACGCTGGGTAACTTCATGCACAGTTCAAACTCCACGAAAAAAGCAACAATCCTTCAGTAAACCAAAGCTTATTTAATAATCGAGAACACAGTGAGCGCTTTCGCCAATAGGCTTCTTCAGACTGACAACAATTCACTACTTTGCAAGCATTTAAAAACTCTTACATAAGATTTCATTGGTTGTTCACTATAACTACTAATAAGCACCATTAATTAAAGTGCACAGTGCATTAAAATTGTCAGCAGTAAACATTCCTTACGTCTGAAGCAACAACATATAACACATATAAATCTAAGACATGTATGTATGTTAATATAAATAACATCCTAAGCTATAAGCATAGATGCATCTATCAAGCAAAAACGAACAATATAATTATTAAAAAGCATAATGTTAAAAACATACTAAAAAACTAAAAAATCCTATCATGCTAACATGAATTATAATGGTTATAATACATATAGAAGCACCAGATCAAAGACATACAGAATAAAAATGTGTATGTAATAGAATAGAGCTGACCAGAAAGGGCCATCCATTAAAAAAATATATAAATATATGTAGCAAACAGCAATACTAAATATGCCGTGTACCAACATATAACAGCATATAGAACTGACTAAGGGGGGGTTGGGGGGGGGAACGTATGCCGAAGCAATAAAGGGTATATACAGTCCACTTCTGATCAGACTGACCTAAAGAAAACATGTGCAAACGAATGCACAAAATAAACAGAATACTATTCATGTGATTCTACACTGTTACAAAAACCAACCTATGAAGAACAAATACCAACCCACTTTACATAGAACAATGGATAAAGTATATACAGCTATAAAAGGCATCTGACTAATGTCATGTCCTAACTTTAAAAATCACAAACATCAGTAAATATCATAAAAACTATATATATCAATAGACCCAGAACATGTAAAAACACTTATCATACATCTCAAACTAAGCAACAGTTAATACATCTCATACAACCAGAAATAGTGTATATGAGAAGTTTTGATTCAGTGAGGTTTGAAAATCTTTCTATTCTTCAGAAATGGTTTGATCTGTATTTTATCATTTAATCCTGGTGGGTTATCAGATCTAAGTCTGATAATCCATCTCATTTCACATTCAAGGGTCCTATTAATGATATCTCCCCCTCTAATTCCTTCCTTTAAAAACTGTATGACATAGAAAGAAAATGTATGATTAACTCCAGCTTCCTTATGATGTCTAGATAAGGCATTAGTGTCAGAGCCTATTCTAATTTGATAGTTATGTTCCCTAATACGCTCTTTTAGCATGCGGTTGGTTTTCCCAATGTAATAGGATGGGCATACTTTGCACATTGCCAAATAGACAACGTGCTTAGTCTCACAGCTGGTATGGGTGTTAAAATAATATTTCCGCATAGTATTTGGATGTATAAATTCTGTATCTATATTAATGTAGCAGCATTGATTGCACTTACCACAGGGGGTGGTATTTGTGCTATCATTAACACTCATCACTTCTAAATGTAAAGGTTTCGGCTTGCACAATATTCTCTTTAAGTTAGGAAAATTCCTATATACCAATTTTGGTTTTGGACCCACTACCTTAGCCACTTCACTGTCTGAGAGTAGTATATCCCAATGTCTGTGTAGCATATTCACTAAATCAACACTGTTCCTACTATAATACATTGTAGCTTTGACAAAATCATCAGGTACACTCACAGCTTTCAAATCTTCCTGTTGTTCCATAAAATAAGGTCTAGCTCTACCCGGCCTCATAGTCTCCACTTCTGTAATGGTATTATGGATTTTATCTTTATCATACCCCCTTTCTAAAAACGTATTCATTAATTCTGAGATTTCAAGTTTAAATTTCTCATCATTGGGGTTAAGTCGTGAAGCCCTCATAAATTGACCCCTGAGTACATTATTGAATACATAGCTGGAGTGCATACTTTGTTTATGTAAAAGACTATTCCTATGGCAAGCCTTCCTATGAATGGAGGTATTCAATAACCCATTCTCCATCCTAGTTATCTCCACATCTAGAAATGAAATGTTGGTCCTTGAAAAGTTGAGTGTAAATTTAAGGAAATGAGTGGATGTATCTAGAGAGTGGACGAACCTCTCGAGGGTCTCCTCATCTCCTAACCAAATAAAAAAAAGATCATCCACAAATCTACGATACATCCTAACGTATTTCTGAAATAATTCATTAGTACACAAAAACCTATCTTCCCAGGTGGCCATGACTAAGTTGGCGTAGCTATTGGCACAGGATGTGCCCATAGCTACGCCATCTCTCTGTAAGTATATGTCAGTGCCAAACATGAAAACGTTGTTGGTGAGGATCATTTCCAAGAATAAACTGGTAAGGTCCACTTTGGTATTCAAGAACTGGGAGTGAGTAGCTAGATAATCAGAGATGTATGACATGCCTAGTTCATTAGGGATGACTGTGAAAAGGCTGACCACATCGAGCGTTACCATTACAAAAGGTTGGTCATCTCTTAAGTTTCTTGTAAAGGAATACAAATCTAATAAAAACTGTTTACTATCTTTAAGTATTCTTGTATTAACATTAACCAAAGGTCTTAGAAGATTGTCCGTATAAACTGAGAGGGGTTCCGTGACCCACCCTTGACCCGCTACTATAGGTCTCATGGGTGGGTCTGTAAGGGATTTATGTACTTTCGGAAGTCCCTGGACAATGGGTATAATAGGGTCTTTGACCTTAAAAAAATCATATAACTCTTTAGTAATGTCAGAGGACATCAAAAGGTCATCTAGTGTATAATAAATGTTAAACACTTTGTCAGCTACTATATGTGTATCTATCTTCTGGTATGACTTATCATCATCTAGGAGATTTTTCATCCTAAAATTGTAGTCCGAGATGTCCATAAGGACAATTGGGCCACCTTTATCCGCTGGTCTAACGACTAGTGACCTATCGTTCTTAAGATCATTCAGAGCTCTTCTTTGTAGATAATTAAGGTTAGAATTATGGTGACTGGCCCTAAGATGATGGTAATATTCATAAACCTCATTATCCAAGACATTGCTGAACACCTCTAAGGTAGGATGTAGCTGTGGGACATATGTGCTATTCGCTCTAAAAACTCTAGGTCCCACTTCCTGTCTATCCTTACCAAAATCTAAGGTAAGCTGTACCTTCCGAGTGAATAACTTAGTGTCAATAATTGTATCAACTAAATCGGTCTGTCTGGTTGGAATGAAGTTCAAACCCTTATTTAATACCTGTTCTTCATAATTAGTCAAAGTTCTACTAGATAAATTCACAACTAACTTATTGGTTTCTCCCACATTTTCTTTAAGGTGGGTCCTTGTTGTTCCTCCATGGAGCCCTTTCTCTTTTGTCGGCCTCTGCTTCCCGACCTTCTTTTTCCCAAAAAATCCTGTGCAATTGGGAAAGGGGTATGAGTTTTACTAAAAATAGTGTTACTGTTACTATAATCTTTGGGTCTGACCACCTGGACATTGGTGGTATCTGTAGCACGGGTTGAATTGACCTGTGTATCTCCCACTATCTGTGAGGTCCTGATGTCAGTACCACCTCTATTTAAGGGTGAACCTGTTCCTTTTCCTGACAAAGGGTTATAACAAAATCTTTACTATCTAACACAATCTATAGGAATGTTTTCATATAAATGTTTGTCCTTAAATGTAAATGGACTCAACAACCCTATAAAGAGAGGAAGCTTAACCAAATATTTGAAAACTAAGAAAGTAGATATTGCAGTCTTGCAAGAAACCCATATAATGGAAGAAGATTTGAAGAGGATGTCTTTTAATGGCTACTCCGTACTTGCAGAATCTCATTTTTAGACAAAAGAAGAGGCACCATGATATTGTGGAGGAAAACACTACCAGTACCTAAAATAATCGACACATATTCAGACAAAAATGGCATATTCTGCTTAATTATTCTAGAAATAAATAAAAAACTAATCACATTAGCCAATACTTATTGGATACCTGGTGTTGGTGCTGCAACAGCGAATAAATATCTTGACTTACTTGCAATCAGATCTAAGGGGAGGAATAATATATGCAGGTGATTTTAACTGTATTCTCTCCAGAAGTGACACTACTAAATGTGATAAGTTTAAGATATCTGCACCTGCTAAAATATTGAACAACTTCATCAGTAATTCAAATATAAGAGATATTTATGAAAAAATAGAACCCAAATCCCTAAAATACGCACATTACTCATACAGATCCGGTACACAAACTACCATCGATAAGATATTGGTTACAGATTATTTATACTCAAAAATTCAGGAAGTTTTCATTAGCTCCTGTCCAATGTCCGACCACAACACTATTTTCTTTAAAATCCACATGAAATCTAGTCATCTAGTATAGTGGCAAAGAATACCAGCATACATTGTTAAGATAACTGGGTTTAAGGAATGGTTACTGAAAGTAATCAACATATTTCTAGACATAAATGACAGTGATAGTACTTCTAACGTTATTGTCTAGGATACGCTGAAATCTTACATTTTTGGTAAAATCAAAACCTGGCACTTAAACAAACAAAAGGAATGGGATAGTACGCTATCAAGAATACAATCAAAAACTGATGAACTAAAAAGAAATCTAAATAATAAAGACATAAACACAAATACAGAACTGAACAAACCTTGATTACATGGAAATTCTTAATCACAAAGTGGCAATAAATTTAGAAAGAATCAAATTACAGTCTTACTCTGTTAACCCAAAAAACATGCATAGATTAGCTGTGAAATCAACAAACTTAACAAATGTTAAACATATAAGGGAAATTGTTGATGAAATTAAAAATAAAACTAAAATTGAAACAGATTTAGAAGTTATTCTTGAGCTTTTCAGAAAACATCACAAAATAATAAATAACACAAATCCAAATATTAATAACTTCCCAAAAGATAACTTTTTAAATGAGAACATAGGCAACAAACTATCACTAGAACAGAATACCAAACTTCTCAAACCAATAACATTAAGTGAACTAAAAGAGAGGATTCAAAGCCTTAAGAACAATAATGCCCCAGGATTAGATGGATTAATAGGAGAAATTTATAAAATACTCACAGACGATACATTAAAGATACTTTTACAAACTTTTGAGGAATTCAGAAAAAAGACAAGCTCATTCCCTTCTGGGAAATATGCCATGATTTCCCCTATCCTAAAACAGGACAAAGCCCCCAAAATAGTAACTTCGTATCATTCCATTTCACTATTAAATGTGGCCTATAAAATTTTTACATCAATATAGCTAACAGAGTAAATCAGCCGATGCCTAACATAGGTGATGATCAAACAGGCTTCATCCTAAATAGAAGAGTACAAGACAATGCTATCAGGCTCCTTTCCTTAGTAGATCATGCTAACAGAAAAAAAAAGAACTATCAGTTATTAGCCTAGACTTAAACAAGGCTTTTGACTGTATAAATTGGTCCTATTTATTTACAGTATTAGAAGTATATAACTTTTTCCCTGACATTATCGATGTAATTAACAGATTATATGTTAACTCAATGTCATACATCAAACATGGCACTTTTTTATCAGGTCCGCTCAGCATCCTAAAAGGCACTAAACAAGGCTTTCCACTATCCCACTTATTATTTGCCCTGTCAGTAGAACCTCTAGCTAACATCATAAGAGCAAATTCTAATATAAGGGGATTTTCTGTTAGTCCAAGCTACATTTCTAGAATACAACTTTTTGCAGACGGTGTTATGCTAACAATTGGAAATATAGATTCCTCTATAGATCATATAACAAAATCCCTGCAAGTTTTTGAAGAGGTTTCAGGCCTAAGCTTTAATCACACCAAAACAGAAACATTATTAATAAATAAGAAAGTAAAACTTTACTAAGAAAACACAATTTTAACTGGGTAAATGACACCGTTAAGTACTTAAGAATATACATAAAAGTTAAACTGGAATAGTACTTTAAAAACAAATTACAAATACCTATTATCCACAGTTAAGGAATTTTTAAATAGATGGAATAAAATGTATTTCATGATAGAAGAAAGACTGTCATTAATAAAAATGATCATATTATCCAAAATTTTGTTCTACTTCCAAACTTTAATTGCCTCACCATCCAAAACATTAATGAAGCAACTAAATTCTATGTTAATAAATTTCCTATCATTTCCTCAAAAGCCAAGAATCAGATATGCTTGGCACTACAGAAGCTGGAAAGATGGGAGAATAGCATTCCCAAATTTAGAACTTTATGCGGAATCGACCATACTTAATGTGATGAGTCAATGGTTAAACTCCAAATGTAGTTCTAACTGGAAAAAATCTCCATGTAAGTATCTTATTATCTGACACAGACACAACTATTGACAATAATATGTTCTCAGAAAATAAAAAAAAAAATCTTCCTTGTTGTCAAACAATATTTCTAGAATACCAATAAGAATAAAAAAAATTCTCTTTTCACTAATTATATATTAGATAATTTTAAAAAGATAATAAACAAAAATCATATGACAAAAAGCTTAATATTTTTAATATTTCCCATAGCATACACGAAGACATGTCTGGACACTTTCAACATATCTAAAATAAAAGTAATGGAAGAAAATGGCTTAGTTTTCTGGTACCAGTTTCTTTGCAATAATAATATCCACGAACCATGTTCTCTTATGGCCAGGTATCACATAAAGCACAACAACTGGTTGAACATACATTTTTTTAGAGAATACATAGTTAAGGAATTCAAAATATGTCATATCACAAGCACAACACCTTTACCTAAAATACTTTCTCTTCTTTGTGAAATAAACACTTTGCATGTTAATAATATTCTATCATTGTCAAGTATATATAAATCTTTAAGAACCAATATGCAAATCCTAGAGGACTCCTTATGGAATTTCACAGAGAGAATAAACAAATCCATTTTTTCAGATAGTGATAAAGAATTAGTACTTAAATCAATTAGTAGCACAACATCATCCCCTTCTTGGAAAATCTTTACTTGTAAATACATTCATAGGAGCTTTATTACCCCATGTAAGATGGACTTGATATCAAAAAAATAATCTTAATAAATGTTGGAGATGTGAGGAAATACATTGTGCAGATTGGGTACACATGTTTCTTACATGTAAAATAATAACTCCATTCTGGATAGAGTTCAGAAATTTCATAAAAACATTGTGGTCAGACAAGTGTGAAATATCTGATTCATTATTACCAACACATATCCCCAAAATACAGGTGCACCTTCTTTGGTCCTTGCTTGCAATTGCAAGAAAAATCATTACGTCAAATTGGAAGTGTAAAAAAATCCTATAATTTACAGATTTTTTACTATTAGCTAAACTTGTATGTATAGGGAGCTGAAAACTATTTCAGAAAGAACTACTAAGATAACACATAAGAAATTAACTTGGTTGAAGCTTGAAAAACTACTAGATAAAATGTAATCACAACAGTGACATTATATCTGTTATGGACATTGTAAATAGTTATTGTTCCATGTTATGATGTTTTTAAGACATATATTGTGCATATTTATATATCATATTTCTTGTATCATTTTATTTCATGAAAATCAATAAAAAATGTTTAAAAAAAAAGAAATTCCTCCTCATGGAGTGGAAAAGAGCAATAATTATAGCTGTTCTAAAATATAGCAAACCATCTAAACCACAACAATACAGACACATTGCTATTCCACCTCTTCCTTTTAACTGCTAGGGAAAGTGGTATAAAATCAGGCTGTTGATTAACTTTATCAAAATAACATTCTAGCCTGTTTTAAATATGGATTCCTAAAAAGAACTACTGATACTAATTCTCCAGTAAATAACCCTAATAAATACAACTTAACACATGGTCTATTCACTGACTTTAACAAAGCTTTTGATAGTGTAAACCACAACTAACCATTATACTGTCTTGCCTCTCCTGGTTTCAGTTGATAAACAGAGCACTCCATTTCATGCGTTCAAGCTACTTTTCTCTGAAGTCCTTTGCTGATGGGTCTAAAAATGTGTTGTTATATCTTCATAGCATTTCTGCAGTTTGCACTTGAGGATTAATTTTTCTGGCTCCATTCTATCTGCCTTTTCATTTACCACCTTCCACTTCATCTCAAAAATATCATCATCTAACTTAATAATTTACCTTGATAACTTTGTGATCTTTGAATCCCCTTTTATTGTGTAGCTGGACTGAACAAATTTCGAACAGTAAACTCTCTGTGTGGTTATAGAATAAGCAGCCTACATTAAGGTTAAGCAAATTAAACTGGATTCATGTTGACTCAGTGAATATAATTTCATTGAGTGTTGTTTGTGTGAAGTAAAATTGTTGAAAATTGCTTTCACTGAGTCTAAAAGCAATTTTTGTTGCAGGTAGAATGCTCTCTGCACCCACTGACTAGAAGGACATCCCCATACCTCCAAAATAATATATAGGAACTCCATGGTCACATAATAGTAGAGGAAAAAGTCCATTTATGCAGAAAGTGGTTTTCAGTGATTATAATTTTCTTGTAAAAATTTTATGAGTCTTTGCAGATCTGTCCATTTCCACCAAATTTATAGTCTTTGTTACTCTGTGAAAATTTACAG
>NC_056744.1:1166216529-1166246529 GCF_019279795.1 Protopterus annectens
ACAATGGATGAGAAAAACAAACAATGAAAGTTTGAGAATATGAGTAAGGTAGGCCAGAGGCATGCATGCAAAATATTTATGAAAAGGTGTTCTGAGCAAGATCTCTGAATTAAGTTAAAGTAGGCAAATAAATGATGATTTAGGTGTGGAGTTAGTAGTGTGCGAGTTTTAGGTGGGAGCATGTGAAGGACATTCCCATTTGGAGGAGAGATGGGAGAGAAGCATGGATTTGAAATTGTTGTGGTTAGGTATATTACATAGTGGTGTGGGGAGATTGTTCCATAGTTTGGCTATAGTGTGGGATAGTAGTAGTTTACCAGTTGGGTGGATGGGTTTGTGTACATGCAGGAGGTTTTGGCCTGTGGATCTCAGGGTATGGGTAGGTGTGTAGGGTGTTAGAGATTTAGCAAGAGAGGGGCATTCTGCTGGTTTAAAGATGAGTTTGTGGGCTGTTATAAGTTGTAGGTACTTTAGGTGGTTGTGGAGTTCTAGCCAGTTTAGGGTGCGTAGGGAGTGACAGTGATGGGAAGAGTTCTTAGAATTGGTTGCAAATTTGCAGATTTTGTTGTAACAGGCCATAAGTTTAGCACAGAGTCCGAGTTGTAGGTTGGAGAATAGGGGAGCACCGTACAAGAGAGAGGGGAGAAGGAAGGTAGATGCAAGGGTATGACGGAAAGATGGAGTAAGGTAGTAGTTGTGTCTGTAGAGGAGGCCGATTTTCTGGTGGGTTTTTTTGATTGCTGAGAGGATGTGGGAGTCGAATTTTAGGTTTTCATCGATGGTAATGCCAAGTAGTTTGGTACTAGGAATGATTTCAAGAGGGGTGTTATTGTGGCTTTTGATGGAAAATTGGACTTTGTGGAACTGGGAAGTTTTAGTGGGAGTAAATATCATTAGCTTTGTTTTGTTGGCATTTAAGGCCAAGTGATGCAATTGCATCCATGATTCAATTTTGGAGAAGGCTGTTTGGGTATTAAGTAGAAGTTTGGAGGGGCAGGAGGCTGAGCAGATGATAGTGGAGTCATCTGCGTATTGGATGACTGAGGCTTTAGGGATGGAGAGGTGAAAGTTGTTAATGAATAAGTTGAAGAGCAGAGGGCCAAGTACTGATCCTTGGGGAACTCCTGTGGGTGTAGGTAAGAAAGGGGAGGTTGATTCTTTCCATTGTACAGCTTGCTGGCACGTGGAAAGGTAGCTGGAGAACCAGTCTAGGGTTGAGGGAGATAGATGCAAGTGTAAGAGCTGGGACAGGAGGAGGGAATGGGAAATAGTGTCGAATGCCTTTGAGAGGTCAAGAAAAAGAGAAGATACGTATTTGCCACTCTCACGTGCTAGGTTGACTGTTTCGAGGAAGGAAATGAGGGCTGTCATGGTGCTGTGGCCTGGGCGGAAGCCATGCTGGGTGGGAGAGAGGAGTTTGTGCTGGATTAGGTAGGGCATGAGCTGGGAGTGGATGGCTTTCTCTAGAATTTTAGAGAGAGGAGAGAGTATAGCTATGGGTCTGAAGTTGGTAGTGTCTGTGTTCTTACCACCTTTGTGGAGAGGAATTATGTATGCATAATGCCAGATGGTTGGTACATAGGATTCCTGAATGGATCTATTAATGAGGATGGATATGGGATAGGCTATAGATTCGGCTGATATTTGAAGAAAATTTGCTGGAAGGTTGTCAGGGCATTGCATGGTTTTAGCTTTTGCAGTAGTCTTTTTATAGTATAGGTGGAGACAAGTTTAAGTGAGAATAGCGGTGGAGGAGGGGGGTGAGAGAGAGGGTTTGGGGTGCAGGGTGAGGGGTTAGTAATGATGGATGGATTGGGGAAAGTGGAGGATAATTTAGCTATACAATCAATGAAAAATGTGTTAAAGTTAGTGGCTGTTTCAAGACTTGAGAGGTTGGGATTGGGGCAGGGGTTGGAAGTATTACCAGGGTTGAGTATTGAAGATATGGATGTCCAGAATTTCTTTGGATTGTTTGAGTGTTTGTATTGCAGACTGCTGTAGTAGTTTTTGCAATCTTTTGTTAATGATTTTTTGGCCAGGTTACAAAGATGTTTATATTCTTGGAGGGTGGTGGGGTTTTTCTGTTTTTGGTACAGTTTCCACTCTTTGTTTCTCTGAGTGATTATCAGTTTAGTTTCTTGGGATAGCCAGGGGCAGGAATTTGTTTTGATACATTTGGTTTGTAAAGGGGCTACTTTATCAAGTAAGGTAAGGAAGGCTTGGTTAAAATATGTGACGGCATTATCTAGTGGAAGGATTTTCAGTGGGGACCAATTAGTAACCTTGAGGCATTCAGAGAAGATTTTGGGGGTTGAAGGAAGATAGGTTACGGGATTGTTTGAAAATGTGTTGTTTTTCTATGTGTGATGATAGGCGGTCAGAGAAGGCTGGTAAGTGATCACCTAGGGGGTCTGGTATTACACCAGCTTTCAAGATACGGTTGTGATGTGTTGTTAATATTCAATCTAAGATGGTACCGGAGGAACCATCTTTGTTTGGCCTAGTAGGGAGGTCTATTAGTTGGGTGAAATTGTAGAGGTTGATAGAGTGAGATGGGGTATCTATGAGGAAGGAGGTCCAGTTAATATTTACATCACCAAGAATGTAGGTTTCATATTTGATGTTTGAGTTAAACCAAGAGAGGATGTCTTCCAGAGTTTTGGTATTGTCTCCGCTAGGAACTAAAATTTCTATTTAAGGAGTAAACTAAAACATTTCAGAGCTTTACCAGAAAGGCTCATCCAGACTCTGCTACACTTTGCTGTGAAGGAAAGGTTAGTTTGCTTTTATTTTTTGTATTACTGTATTGCCTTTCTATATTTTGAATACTGTAGTTTGTTTTCTTTACCTTGTGTTTTGCTTGCATTCTGTTTTAACAGCATATTAAAACTTCAAAAGAGACCACAGCTCTCTCTGTTCTGAGTCAGGCAGAATTTTTTCCCGCCCTCCCACCCATTTAAGTTGTCTTGTTAAATACCACTGTCTTTCTAGTTGCCCGCCTCTTATGTTAATCTGACCATATATCTCATTTCTCTCTACTTTCACTGGCTTATGTGAGCAATCACAAAATCATCATTTTGAAATCCCACCCTTCAATTATTTAAATTTATTGGCCATCCTACAGTATTTCATAGTACCAAAATACAAAAGTGACCACCCCTTTCAATCCATCTTGCTGTTTTAAAAATAGTAACTCTCCACTAAACCTTAACTTTTAAACAGGTAAAACTCAAGTTACCTACTTTCACATCTAACTTCTCTAGTGCACACTGCAGAGTGCATTCTTTTCAATCTTACCTTTAAGCATCCCTGTGACTAGCACTTTCTCTAATACCTGCTGGAAAGCACTAGGAAGCCTTAAACTCATACAAACACTGAACTCTCCTTGTTAACAAGGAGAAATTAATAGTAGGCACTAACAGGCTATAATTGTAAAGTACCTTGCTAAGGAAATAGCTCCTATACTTTACAAAGAAAAAAAAAGCCCCAAACCAGGCATGTCCAAGGGTCAGCTTCCGGTGATTTCTCCTGTCCACCTGGTGAATCTGGGCATACTGGGGCAATCCAGCAATTGCCTCATGTACACAGACAACCCTCTCCTCCTACCACCCAACACTACAACCTGTGAGAGATGCATTTACATAGCCAAAATGGAAGCAAAGCTCTCTCCACCCAAGATTGTGCTAAACAGTCAAGAGGAGAAGGTTAACACCCACACTACACCTCAAGCAACACATAGCCCTTCTAAACCCGCACCACCAACACCCACATATAGCAACACTAAATCCACATATGCAGAGGCCCTTAACTGTAACCTGCCCAAGCAACAAAGACCTCTGAAGCTGAAATGCAAACAAACACCAATCACAACCAATGTGTCACATAGTTCACAACACCAGTGTGCCACCCAGCAACAACCCCTAAGGCAAGACAATGTACCTAACACTTTAGTCATAGGTGACTCTATAGTCCGCACACTGATGTCCCTCTCACCAGGTTGAATAAGGAGAAAATTACAGTCAGCTGCCTGTCGGGTGCCAGGATCCACCACATAACGCATGCACTCAAGTCACTCCACAACAAGTACAAATATGACTCTGTCATTGTCCATGTTGGAGTGAATGACTTGAGACGTACCTCCCTGGACTACATGAAAAGAGGCATGGAAGAGCTCTCGGATCATGTGGCCCAGGCAGGTATGACCCTAGCCCTGAGTAGCATCCTGCCTTCACCCAGAATGATACCACAATATAAGGATAAAATGATTGACTTCAACAATTGGCTAAGCATATGGTGTCATTCAAAGGGGATCCAGTATCTGTCTGCCTGGGATGACATGATTGACAGACCACGATGCTTTGCCAGAGATGGTCTGCACCTGTCGCCCCTGGGATTCAGGTTACTGGCTAAGGCTCTTGCCACCCCTATAGTGCCTTTTTTAGGCAAACTTCAAAGGACAAAACCACCACCGTAACAGGTACAAGCATGCAAAATCTGAAGGTAATGCTACTCAATGCTAGAAGTCTAAACCTCAAAATGCACTCTCTTGAGGCCCTCCTAAAAATGGAGAACATTGATATCTGTGCAGTAACTGAGACCTGGTCCAAGGCTCCAGAGAGCACCCCTGCAATACCAGGCTACAACTCTTACCACACTTTTCAGCCACCAAACCAGGACCGAAACACTAAAGGTGGAGGAGTGTCAATATTCACCAAGGATATTCACACCACCAGGCTAGTTGGCCAACACAATGTGTCTGAAATTCTCCAAGTGCAACTAACACTAGGTAAGACTGCAATCCAAATTGTAGCTTGCTACAGATCCCCCACCATACCCCAAGATTCTCACTACACCTTTCTAAACATACTGGAAAATATTAAGATAGAACCAAACACCCTAATACTGGGTGATTTTAACTACCCTGCCATTAACTGGGAAAACTACTCATGTCCCAACACCTTTGCAACGGTTCTTGGAATTCATAAATTCCAATGCCCTGGATCAACTAATCCATAGTCCCACCAGGGGCTCCAATATCCTAGACCTGGTCATTACCAACATGGGAAATCAATGCTCCATACCTATGGTCACCCCCTAGTTAGTCAGGTCTGACCATAAGCTAATCACCCTTAACATCCACATCCCACCCCCCAGTAAAGAAACCACCATAAAAAACTTCTCCAAAGCAAACTTCATGCTACTCAAGTCAGAAGTGACAAACTTCATGACACCCATGTGGACGGGAACTGAAAGTTCAACTGCTGAATCCTACACTAAGGCACCGTACGAGCACATCCACTCATGCATGAATCGTGCCATCCCAAATAGAACCAAAATGCTCTCATCCAAAAAAAGGAAGACAATCTGGTGGTCCCCTGCCATAAACAAACTTTACAACAAAAGGAAGAAACTGTTGCAGAAAAGAGGAAAATCCCAGGATGCAAAAAACTCCTTTACTAGCCTCAGTAAGAAACTGAGATGCCTCATAAAATCCTCCAAAGCTAATTATGAAAATAAAATTGCCAAAGATTCCAAAGACAACCACAAAGCATTCTTATAACTATGTCAAGAATCTAAATGGCAATGCTCAGATCTGCTCTGACTAAAACAGAATGACATTAAATATACTGATCCGAAGGATATTGCCAATATCCTAGCAGATCGATTCAGTGCCAACTGCACCCCCCTCTCACCCCCTAAATGGCCCATCTCAATACCAGAAGATTGCCAAATTCCAGTAATAATGGCCACGCAGGTACAAAACGCACTCTCTAAAGCCAAGAATACAGCATCCATGGGACCAGATGACATCCTGGGCTGTGTACTACATGAACTACAATATGAACTGGCACCTCACCTAAGTGTCATGTTTAATCATAGCCCCACCTCAGGTTTCGTGCCCACTGAGTGGTGCAGGGCTACAGTTATCCCAATCCACAAGGAGGGATCCACCATGGATCCCGGAAACTACCATCCCATCAGACTGACAAGCCTTATCTGCAAGGCCATGGAGCGTATTATCATGGAACTTATAAACAAAGACATTGGCAACCTTCAAACACTGGACCCCACCCAGTTTGGGTTTGTGAAGGGCCGATCTTGTCTCCTGAACCTGATTGACTTCTTTGAATCAGTCTCCAGAGCCATGGACAAGGGTAAGGTGGTCCACACAGCCTATCTAGACCTTGCCAAGGCCTTTGACACCATCCCCTACTCTGGAATCATAGATAAACTTACTAAGTTGGGCATTAATCCCTATGTCACCCAATGGGTTGCTAAATGGCTTACTGATAGAACCCACACTGTAAAAGTAGCTGACTCCAAATGCAGCTCCAGACAAGTGACAAGTGGAGTACCTCAGGGTTCAGTCCTGGGGCCACTCTTGTTTGGCATCTACTTCTCTGAAGTACAGGTCAACACTAAGGGACTCTGGCTAACAAAGTTTGCAGATGACTGCAAACTGGGAGCCATTATTGAATCCCCAAATGATGTGGATACTCTACAAAAGGGCCTTACAGAAACAGATGCTTGGTGCCAGAGCCATGGGCACAAGCTCAATGCCAAGAAATGTATTGTTATCCCCTTTGGGAAAAAACATGTATCCATGAATTACCATATAGGTGGCAGTACACTAAACACAGAAAGTGTGATAAGAGACTTAGGGACACAGGTGGACAGTGGTCTCACCTTCGATAACCACATCACCACAACAGTGCTTAACATACAAGGCCATGTCAAACCCAGAGCTGTTGGACATGCTACACTTAAAGAAATCCCAATCCCTCAGAGCTACACGCTCCAGGGATCTAAACCTTGTCATCACAATAAACAAAACATGCTGGAGGGATAGGTTCCTGACCCAGAGACTCCCCAGACTCTGGAACAGATTGCCCATACATGTCAAGCAGAGTGCCTCTTTGGACCTCTTCAAGAGGAACCTTGACGATTGGATGGGAGAAAGGAAATTCACCCCAGGGATCACATCAGTCACCCTGCTAGACAGGGGTCCAGGAAAGTAAATAATGTGGGAAGAAATAGCCAGGGAATTGTTATGGCTAGGCTTGTATAGGCCCTAGGGCTGATAGCCTAGTACCAACCTATGAACCTATGAACCTGTGAACAACAGATGGAGCAGATGCAGTAATTCCGGTGTTTTAACTTCGTGTTTAAAAGTCTTGCTTTTAAGATGTTCCTGTAATGTGTGACATCATTTAAACTCAGAAAATGAGAGGCATGCAGTTGGAATTTAAAATCATTCAGGTCCAGAAAGTACCTTCCTCTGATTCTTTTTTACCACTAACATTATGGCTGTCCGGTCATACACAGTAGACCCATATACACACATACATATATATATAAAATATAATGCAAATATATATATATATATATATATATATATATATATATATATATATATATATATATATATATACATATATAAATGTGTGTGCATATACACATGTACAAAAATGTGTGTATGTGTCTAGGCTTGAATTGCTGAAAGCTCGAAATTCATAAGCTCGAGCCCAGAATCTCGAGTTTTCAGCAACTCGAAATTCTAAAGCAAACCAAAAAGACATTGCACAAATGTCTTTACAATGTTTTTGCAGGGGGGAAAGCCCGCCTATGCCCCCCACACCCCCTTACTTAAATATACCAACTCTGAAATTGCACTACAATGGGGATGAGGGAATTCTCCTGTTCTGATCTGTATGCAGAAGCGCACAACTGGAGAATTTCTGTTCCTCACCTATAGTGCGGTCACGGAGCTGATGTATTTAAGCAGGGAGAGTGCAGGGGGACTCGGGCCCCCTGCATACATGTAAGTAAACTTGTTTTTTGTTTCTTTATCTTTCCTTCACATTTTCAAGTTACTGACAACTCGAGATTCTGGGCTCGAGCTTATGAATTTCGAGCTTTCAGTAACTTGACCTTGTGAAGGGGAACTATGTATATATATATATATATATATATATATATATATATATATATATATATATATATAGATAGATAGATACACACACATCACACATACACACACACACACACACACACATGCATTCACATACACATATGCACATTTTTATATACACATATTTAATAAAAATCCTCCTTAAAATGAATACAAGTTGTAACAGCAAGTTTCAAAATTCACTTTTGTTTGAATCATAGTTTGTATTTCAAAGCGTTAGGATAGGAACCCCTTCCTTACTTGACAAGGACTATAAAGAATTTTATGCAGTTGCTGCTTAAGAAATGCAACTCACTTTGTATGTTAATTCATTTTATATAGGTATTTTTGTTAATTTTGTTTTCCATTATTTGTTCATGTTGGAATGCACCAAGTGGTCTTTTTTACTGCTACAGTATGCTTCTAAAAATCTTTGTGATGTTGACTGCAATCTGGATTTAATGAAGTAACTATCTTAATTTATTATCTTTACCTGCAGAGTTCAAGAATGTCTGCAGCATTATATGTGACGTGTGGAATAAGGTAAATTTTCCAACCTCTCATCCTTGAATGTAATTGCTAAGATGCAAATAATGGAGCTGAATGAGAAGTTTAAGAAATACTTTCAGACTAAGTTTTTATAGAACAGTTTTGTGACTGTATTAATGATTTTGCCTACTAATTCTTACAATGCCTGAGTTCACTGAATGTCTTTATGAAGAGTCGTTCTTGTACTGTCGTAGTGAGTATTATACTGTATTGTTTTATTATAAGCAGTCTGGGTTGGATATAGGCATCACTGAATGTCTTTATGAAGTTTCTTTCTTGTACTGTCCTAGTGAGTATTATACTGTATTGTATTATTGTGAGCAGTCTGGGCTGGATATAGCCATCACTGAATGTCTTTATGAAGTTTTGTTCTTGTACTGTCCTAGTAAGTATTATACTGTATTGTATTATTGTAAGCAGTCTGGGTTGGATATAGCCATCACTGAATGTCTTTACGAAGAGTCGTTCTTGTACTGTCCTAGTGAATATTATACTGTATTGTATTATTGTAAGCAGTCTGGGTTGGATATAGCCATCACTGAATGTCTTTATGAAGTTTCTTTCTTGTACTGTCCTAGTGAGTATTATACTGTATTGTATTATTGTAAGCAGTCTGGGTTGGATATAGCCATCACTGAATGTCTGTATGAAGTTTCTGTCTTGTACTGTCCTAGTGAGTATTATACTGTATTGTATTATTGTAAGCAGTCTGGGCTGGATATAGCCATCACTGAATGTCTTTATGAAGTTTCTTTCTTGTACTGTCCTAGTGAGTATTATACTGTAGTGTATTATTGTAAACAGTCTGGGTTGGATTTAGCCATCAGACGACCACAGTATGCAGGATTAGCTAAAGCCAATGCATTCAAATCGCAAAGCTGTTTTTCCCTTTCCCCAACTGCTGCACACTGTATGCTTTTATCTTATGATAATCATTATGAGGTTTAGCAATATTTTTTCTTTGCCTGTCTGCTTACATTAAAACTCTGGTCATCTTTTTATTGTATATTATGCTGTTCACATACGTTATCCTGTATCTCCCAACTAATGTGGGGGGCATGAGATCTGTGTGAGAAGTCCAGAGTCTGTCCATCATTCTGTGGATGGAGAGATGTTTTGTATTCTGTGATGCACAAAACATTCCACCTCTTCAAAGCCACACAAACACCAGGCTTAGATATGCACATGTATAGCCACATGCTTTGTCCTTGCAATACACTACAACTTATTTTTTTTTTTCATCAGGAGCATCACATGACACTTCTTTTAGTGGGTACTCCTGCAGTAGGCAAGTCCCTGCCCCTCCCAACATAAAAAGTAAAGTATGGGTGATGGCTACTCAGTTCTTCAGGTTGATCCTGTGGCATCCAGGCGACTAACTGAACTTGGTTTATAGCATGATGGTGTAGGCAGATGCCTTGCATTCTGTGCCAGTAGTTAGCAAGAAGGACATTGCGAATAGTTACAAACATGGTATTAATGGGTCTAGGGAATAAGGAAATAGATCTTCTGTGATAAGAAAGTCATGTACTGGAAGAAGCATCTAATTACATGCACATGAAACAAATACAACTTCATTCTAAGACTGACAGTGGGTTTGTTACAATCAGAAGTGCCATGCTTTAACCAAGATAACATTAAAGTAAAAAATTATTAATTTTAATAAGGCACGGACTTCTTGTCATGCCTGTATTTACCTAAGTGTGAAGGTATGGAAGTTATACGGACTTTTATAAACATATTGAGCTGCTGAACTGAATTTAACAAACTAGAACAAATGTATTACTTGCTTTCATTTTTTTACTTGGCCTGGGTAGAATAACATTTGCTGAGGCCAACCACCTCACTATGTGCATCTTACCCTCAGTTTTATTAGACAGTCTATACAAATAGGCCCCCCCCCTTCTGCTTATGGAATATAGCATAACAAGGGTTCTGGGCAGCTGGTGGCTTTCTACAAGTGCAGTTCCCTAAGGTACAAGATTAATGTTGTTTCCTGTAATTCTGACCCTATATGTGTCATTTTTACACTGACCTATACTGTGTAGTGATCTACAGTTTTACTTTTTACTTAGGCAATGTCTCACACACACACACACACACACACACACACACACACACACACACACACACACACACACACACACACACATGATTCCACTAACACATTAAAATAAATCTCTGCATACTTCACTGATGGCCAACTAGGAGACACCTTTGCAAATCACACTGAGTTAAATAGATCTTAACTGTGAAAGGGGTATGATGTTTCTTTAATGTTGCTGGGAAACTTGGGAGGGAAGCATGTGTGTGTGTGTGTGTGTGTGTGTGTGTGTGTGTGTGTGTGTGTGTGTGTGTGTGTGTGTGTGTGTGTGTGTGTGTGTGTCCCTCCCCCCCCCTCTCTCTATATATATATATACGGTTCTACCTGACATAATCGAAACCACACAACACCGACAACCACATCACCGACACCACATATTCGACAGTCCATAAACACGAAACCACACATAACCGACAACGAAATAACCGACGGTACACAAACACGAAACCCCATACAAAACAAAACACATCCCCATTCCACAAACCACACACACAACACAAGCACACCAAAATCCTTACAAGCCCACACTAAACCTTACCCTAACCCTAAGGTCCGTCACTATCGACACTTACCTACCCGCTCCCTAACCCTAACTCACTTAACCCGCCCCTATCGCCCCTAACCCTAACTCACTTAACCCACCCCTATCGCCCCTAACCCTAACTCACTTAACCCACCCCTATCCCGCACACTTGCAAGACCTAACGTCCGTCACTACCGCATACTCACACAGCCTTCCCATGTCGGCATCCTCGGCGTTGGTGTTGTCATCCGTCAATGCGGTCTTCTGCATTGTCGATGTTCTGCAACCCGCGATTCAAGGCCGGTCTTCTTCGCTTTCGATCTTCTGGAGCTCCGGATTCCGATGTCGGTCTTCTCAGCTGTCGACGAAGTCAGGTAGAACCATATATACACATACAAATACGTGTGTGTGTGTGTGTGCACGCAAAATGTGTTGCTTATGTGCATTTCTTGAATGTCATGCACAGTTAGTAACATAAAAGAATGTAATCCACAAAATGAAGCAGCTTTTCAGGCAAAACAATAAAGCCCTGAGCAGGGCAAGCTTAGGAAATTGTGCAAAAACCACAGACGGCTAGTACACTTCAATATACTTTATTCCACAGAAACTCAGCACATTAACTCTCCACCATACGTTTTCGTTTTGAAAATCACTTCCTCAGATGTGGGCTGTTCAAACTACTAACACTTTTATACCATTCACTTAATTACATTGATTAGATTAATGAATTAATTAAAAAGTTAATTTTATTTAAAATCATAAACTTTTTTTGTTGTATCTCTCTGTGTTACCACAATTAAAACACATTTAATATTACAATATTAGTTAATAAATATGTATGGTTAAAAATATGTTTCAAATAATTCCTTAAAACACTTGACTACAAAGAATAAATTATGAAGTTAAAATTCCATTAGAAACATATTAGTAGAACTCAATAATTAAAATTACCAGCTTGAATGTTTACTTTAAATGAATTTGATACTCTATCTAGTGGATAAATCATGAAATTACAAATATTAAAAAAACTGAATTGTGAGCCAAAAGGCCAATTGTGTAACATCACTAAGTTAAAAAAATGTTAAGAACAGGGAAAAATATGGAAAAATAGGTAACCTCATTTATCAACAGTGTTGAAACACTTTTGTTAATAACATATTACAGAACCAACTTTTTAATAAAAGTACAAATACAAAAAATACTTAAACACTAACTGTAACTATTGGAAAACATGGGTAAAAACATGATAAAACTGAACATAAAATGCAAATGCATATCACAGTTTTGCCACTCTCAGTTTTAATAATGGGGCTATTGAGATGTGTTCATTGAGACCCGGTGGCTTATTGTCCTCCAAAGTGATCTGCCACCATAATTCTCTGTACTCCAAACATTCCTCCCATAAAGCCCCTCTACCACTTTTTTCCACCCTTTCTATCACAAAGAATATATAGTGTGCATTTTCACAGCTTTATTCATGTTTATACAATGCATTAGTCTGTTTGTTTGTTTATAGGTCATACATATGTTCGTACACCCTTCTCCTGAGCTTGCGCTCTATCTTCCCTATATAGAATGCCTCACAGGTTTGACATTTTGCTAAGTATACAAGCCCAAAGGAGTCACAGTTATTAAAATCCTTGCCTTCCAGGGTGATTCCCCTACTTTCCAAATACACACTTTCTGCATTGCTATTATATGCACACTATTGACAATGTCCACATTTGAAGGTTCTCTTCCTTTTTCTCGGTCTTTCAACTTCTTGATTTGTGCTATTTTCCAGTCCATGTTTTAAGTTACTTGATGCCATGCTACAACTTGAGGAGGAGTGTGTGTTTCCCATGCAGTACAGAAAAAATTAACACAGTGTGGGCATTCTATGAAATGACCTGTTTCCCTTGAGGTACTGGAAGCCACTGACTGCATCCACATAACAACAGGGCTACATCTGGGAAACAGGGGCAACTGTATATCACCTGTGAAGGATGTCACTCTATCAACTGCCAAGCTGAAATGCAAAGAGTATAGTATACAATGTGTCAGTATGTCACCCAGGCTCTGACCATGATTCTAGCACATGTCTATCTTATATCAATGATTTAAGCAGGATGATTTCACACAGAGGCATCTTATTAGCAAAGCCAATGTCCTAGAGCCATGGTAATGACAGTCATAAGAAATGCACAGACCATGGGGGAGAATGCACAGAACACTGTCCTGTCACAGACTACAAACCATTGTTGAATGTGTGTTCAGACTGATGAATGTCCATTTCCTTTGTCTAGAGGTCTCCAGTGGCACCCTGCAGTATAATCCACAAATATTACACAAAATATTTGCTGTGTATATAATACTATATAACATGTTGGTATGTAAACAAATGCAGCAGGGTGTTGATATTTCTGAAGAGGAAGTCCCAGAGTCAGCAACAGAGAAGGTACCTGTTCAGGAGCCTGTGCAAACGTTGTCTGCAGTGAATAACCATTGTCTGCACTGTGGCACTGGGTAAAAGTCAGCATCTAGTTCACATCTATGGGACAGATTAGACGTAACACACAGTCACAATGATGTATCCAGTACTACAACCAGCCCACAGGCTAATTTGATAACAAACACTGAGGGCAGTCTACAGTTCTCATCATATTCACAAGTGGGGAGGGGGTATAGTGACTGATGTCAGCGAAGTGCATTTTGTGTGTGTGTGGGAGGACTATAGGTGCAGATGAGTGTATGGGCCTTAATATGTTGCAGTGAGTGAAGAAAACTGGTGAGGGAATTGATGGTGGCTCCTGTGTGATATACCTGGGCAAAGACTGGTGGTGCTAATGGGCATGTATGACAGAACGTGGACAGAGCGCAGAAGATCAGCAAGAAAAGAACACTGTCAGGGTAAGGTATCACCTCCCAAAAAAAGCACAAATCCAAAATCAGAAGAGGATGATACTCCACAACAAACGAAGCAAAACCAGATGAAAGAAAAGACAAGTCCTTTATTGAATAAGCGCTTTCACGTTGCTTGGAACGCTTCATCAGACTTCAACAAACCATAAAATTTAAATCAACTTATATATAAGTAAAACACCAATGAAAAACACATTAGCAAGTCACATGTGAGTTACAAAAATACATCATTTCCTTTCCATAAAAATTATATAAATATATCATAAAGATCTCATATTAATAAATGAATAGTAGAGATAAAATGTTAAAACATACTAAAACACATATTGCATAGTGAGACTTATGTTTAATGTTTCAAAGGTTTATCTAATAAAATGGTCTCAATAAAATTTATCATTGAGACCATGACCTTTATTCGCAGATAGCTTAATAATCCATTTTGCCTCAGCTTTTCTGTCTTATTGCCAATATTACCAAGTCTTTCAGTCTCTGTTAACTGTCCTATTACTAGAAATCTAAAGGCATGTGTGGTGTCATTTTGTAGTACATGATTGGCTAGGGCATTCCCTTCATTCTCTCTATGTATAGCATACAAATGCTCTCGTATCCTTTCTCTTAGGGTTCTATTAGTCTTTCCTATATAGAAACAATAACATTTTATACAGGATGCTAGATAAATCACATTTCTTGACTTACAATCAGCGTATTCATTAAACTCATATTTAACACCAGTATCTGGATGTATAAAAACATTAGATTTCATTATATATATACACTGATTGCAAGAGCGACATGCAAATGTACCCTTTCTCTCAGAGGAGATCTTATTTTTAGGCACTCTCTCATAACAAAGCATATGTTTTAGAGATTTAGTATTCTTATAGCTAAAGGATGTTTTTTCACCCACTAAGTCTTTTATACCATCATCTAACTGTAAAATGTTCCAATGTCTCTTAATAATGTTAACAATAGAGGTATTATTATTAGTAAAGGGTATCACTAGTCTCCTCTTATCATTATTCCTCACTATAGGTCTCTCATCTATGCTGCCTTGTTTTTTAATAAAAGGACGTCCTAGATGTGTACATTCAAAAGTGTCCAATGAACGCATATCTCTATTGCAATAGCCTCTATGTCTAAAATCACTTTCTATAGTTTTTAATGCATCAGAGAAAACCAAATCATCACTAGTTATATTAGAAAAACGTTTCACTTGATTACTCACAATGTTTCTGTGTATATGAGGGGGGTGCATGCTACTTCTAGGATGTCCTTTTATTAAAAAACAAGGCAGCATAGATGAGAGACCTATAGTGAGGAATAATGATAAGAGGAGACTAGTGATACCCTTTACTAATAATAATACCTCTATTGTTAACATTATTAAGAGACATTGGAACATTTTACAGTTAGATGATGGTATAAAAGACTTAGTGGGTGAAAAAACATCCTTTAGCTATAAGAATACTAAATCTCTAAAACATATGCTTTGTTATGAGAGAGTGCCTAAAAATAAGATCTCCTCTGAGAGAAAGGGTACATTTGCATGTCGCTCTTGCAATCAGTGTATATATATATATAATGAAATCTAATGTTTTTATACATCCAGATACTGGTGTTAAATATGAGTTTAATGAATACGCTGATTGTAAGTCAAGAAATGTGATTTATCTAGCATCCTGTATAAAATGTTATTGTTTCTATATAGGAAAGACTAATAGAACCCTAAGAGAAAGGATACGAGAGCATTTGTATGCTATACATAGAGAGAATGAAGGGAATGCCCTAGCCAAGCATGTACTACAAAATGACACCACACATGCCTTTAGATTTCTAGTAATAGGACAGTTAACAGAGACTGAAAGACTTGGTAATATTGGCAATAAGACAGAAAAAGCTGAGGCAAAATGGATTATTAAGCTATCTGCGAATAAAGGTCATGGTCTCAATGATAAATTTTCATTGAGACCATTTTTATTAGATAAACCTTTGAAACATTAAACATAAGTCTCACTATGCAATATGTGTTTTAGTATGTTTTAACATTTTATCTCTACTATTCATTTATTAATATGAGATCTTTATGATATATTTATATAATTTTTATGGAAAGGAAATGATGTATTTTGTAATTCACATGTGACTTGCTAATCTGTTTTTCATTGGTGTTTTACTTATATATAAGTTGATTTAAATTTTATGGTTTGTTGAAGTCTGATGAAGCTGCCCAAGCAACGTGAAAGTGCTTACTTATTCGAATAAAGGACTTGTCTTTTCATTCATCTGGTTTTGCTTCGCTTTGTTGTGGAGTATCATCCTCTTCTGATTTTGATTTGTGCTTTTTGGGAGGTGATACCTTACCCTGACAGTGTTCTTTTTTGCTGAACTTTGCTACTTTGTTCACTGAAGGGACATGACAGAAGAAACCAGCAATGTGTTACTTGAATCCAGATATTTGGGTCTTACAGAAATCTTCACAGAAGGTATTAATCCACTTTTAAAACTGTCTTATGCTGAATTAGCAAAAGCAGCCTCTACACACAGAGATACTGATTGGCATGTAGATGTTTTACAAACAATGAGAAAGCTCGAGGACAACCTCAGTAAAATTAAGAATGCCCAGTGGCAAAAAAGACATATGGAGGCATGCATTAATTTTAAAGTTGTCCCTAGAGGTCTTCGTTTGTTAAAAATGCCTACTTTTGGGTCTGCCTATCCTGAACTTTTGTCTAAGTGGCAGCAACTCAATTTAGATACGAGCTATGCCTACATGAGACTACTTATTGAACAATATACTTTAATAGAGTTGGAACTTCAGCAAGAAGCTATAGCTTTAGAAGAAAAACTGACTGCAGCCCTTACCAACACACAGAAAGAAGATTTTCTTTCTGATATAGCAACTACAATGCAAGCGCTAGATAATAAGTTATTATTGGCAAAAAAGAAGAAATTAGAAAGAGACTGTATGGATTTCTCGAGGGGGAACGTCTTCTCCTGGCCGAGAGAATCCACCAGGACAACATATGCTGCTACGCATACTAACATTGAAATGCCTTTCTCTTAGCGCAACACTTTATCTGCTCCTACTCCTTCCGTGCCTGCTTCCTCTTCTCAGGTAGAAGCAGCAGTCAGTGAACAACGCTCCAGTGTGAATACAGTGAACTCTGATGTTTTAAATACAACCACCATGTCAGCACCTGTAGTAAGAAGAAAAACTCCTATGTCAGCAAGTGGAACTGTTTCAGCTGAATCTAATGACACTTCTCTTCGTTTTCCACTCCCTTTTCGACAGGAGATGAGATGCAATTAGAGTCCACAAACAACCAGGAAAAGGAAGATATCAGGAGGCCAGTTAGAACTTCAGAAAAAAACTTTCAAAACTGTAACCGGGACTTGATTATTAATCTTTCCAGTCACATGCTTATGGACAATGAAAGAAAGATTTTGAACAAAGGTTTGTCCTTCATTCCCTCTCAGGGGACTGATGTAAGTGATTTAATTGTTGATATAAAATGTTTTGTTAGAAATATTGCACTTGGTTTACAGTTTGGCAACAATGTTTTTAATACTGATGTTATGTCTTTTAAAAAACCTTCTACTTATATGCCTGCTATACATCCTTTATTGGAAAGTTTTGAAAGAGCTTGCAGTGATGATTTGTTGAAGTTTTTTGAATCTGACAATATAAAACTTGATTTTTACAATATCACCAAGGAAGAGAAGTTAGCCCTTCATGATTTAAAGAACAATACTAGTATAGTCATTCGACAAGCTGATAAAGGGGGAGCTACAGTACTTCTAGATACCGGCTACTACCATGATACTATGTTAGAAATGCTCTCAGACACTACTACTTATAAGAGACTGAGCATGTCAGATCTAGATAAGTTAATAAAAACAGTACATGCAGATTTATATGACATGTTGATGTGTGGGATTATTGATGAAGAACTTTACAAATATTTTTTGATAGAAAAACCTGTGATATCAGTAATTAGAGGTTTACCTAAGGTACACAAGACCACACATAATCCTCCGCTTAGACCAATAGTATCTGGCAGAGGCTGGTTAACTGAGACAATATCTATTTTTCTAGAAAAAAACTTGAGACCAGTCGTGGAATCTACTAGATCTATATTACGTGATACGAAACAGTTCTTAGAAACACTAGCACCTTTCAATGAGAACAATATTCTAGAAACTACAGATTATATGGTAACACTAGACGTTGTTTCTCTTTTCACCTGCATACCCAATGATGTAGGGATAGATTTCTTAAGGTTATATTTGTTAAACAAAGGACTTAGCAACAGTCAAGTTATTAAACTCACAATGCTGTTAGAAATGGTTCTTTGTCACAATGTTTTTACCTTTAACAATGAGTACTTCCTTCAAATTAAAGGAGTAGCTATGGGCACATCTTGTGCAAACTCTTATGCTAACCTGGTGTTAGCATACTGGGAGAATACGTATGTTTTAGAACATTTGGCTTACTCCACTTCTATAAGATATTACAAACGTTTTGTTGATGACCTTTTTTTAATTTGGGGAGGCACACTAGAGCTTCTAAAAGAGTTTGTTGCATATATCAATGGAACTACCACATTTCTTAGGTTGACTGAAATATATTCACAAAATACAATTGATTTTTTAGATGTGACACTGAGGAAAAAAGACAATACTCTAGAAACAGAAGTATTTAGGAAGGTATGTAGGAAGAATGCTATTCTTCACAGAAGTAGCATGCACCCCCCTCATATACACAGAAACATTGTGAGTAATCAAGTGAAACGTTTTTCTAATATAACTAGTGGTGATTTGGTTTTATCTGATGCATTAAAAACTATAGAAAGTGATTTTAGACATAGAGGCTATTGCAATAGAGATATGTGTTCATTGGACACTTTTGAACGTACACATCTAGGACGTCCTTTTATTAAAAAACAAGGCAGCATAGATGAGAGACCTATAGTAAGGAATAATGATAAGAGGAGACTAGTGATACCCTTTACTAATAATAATACCTCTATTGTTAACATTATTAAGAGACATTGGAACATTTTACAGTTAGATGATGGTATAAAAGACTTAGTGGGTGAAAAACCATCCTTTAGCTATAAGAATACTAAATCTCTAAAACATATGCTTTGTTATGAGAGAGTGCCTAAAAATAAGATCTCCTCTGAGAGAAAGGGTACATTTGCATGTCGCTCTTGCAATCAATGTATATATATATATAATGAAATCTAATGTTTTTATACATCCAGATACTGGTGTTAAATGTGAGTTTAATGAATACGCTGATTGTAAGTCAAGAAATGTGATTTATCTAGCATCCTGTATAAAATGTTATTGTTTCTATATAGGAAAGACTAATAGAACCCTAAGAGAAAGGATACGAGAGCATTTGTATGCTATACATAGAGAGAATGAAGGGAATGCCCTAGCCAAGTATGTACTACAAAATGACACCACACATGCCTTTAGATTTCTAGTAATAGGACAGTTAACAGAGACTGAAAGACTTGGTAATATTGGCAATAAGACAGAAAAAGCTGAGGCAAAATGGATTATTAAGCTATCTGCGAATAAAGGTCATGGTCTCAATGATAAATTTTCATTGAGACCATTTTTATTAGATAAACCTTTGAAACATTAAACATAAGTCTCACTATGCAATATGTGTTTTAGTATGTTTTAACATTTTATCTCTACTATTCATTTATTAATATGAGATCTTTATGATATATTTATATAATTTTTATGGAAAGGAAATGATGTATTTTTGTAACTCACATGTGACTTGCTAATGTGTTTTTCATTGGTGTTTTACTTATATATAAGTTGATTTAAATTTTATGGTTTGTTGAAGTCTGATGAAGCGTTCCAAGCAACGTGAAAGCGCTTACTTATTCGAATAAAGGACTTGTCTTTTCATTCATCTGGTTTTGCTTCATTTGTTGTGGAGTATCATCCTCTTCTGATTTTGGGAGAGCGCAGAAGATGCTGCACTGTGCTTAGGTCTGTCAATGCTGACTAAGAATATCCCCATTCATGGAGGCACCTTTTCTGTGGATTGCTGCTGGCATGATCCACAGCATGCACAGAGGATAGAGTACTCTATGGAGTGTTCATACAGTATGATGTGTTGTAGGTGATTTCAGTATGAGTGCCTCATCTGCATCACTGTTCATGGCATCCTGCAGTGCCCTCAACACTAGCTGCATGTGTGGAGGTGGTGGTACCATGTTCTCATCCTCCCATGAGCTTCCTCACCAGGACAGGAAGAACAGTAGACACAAGACTAGCAATACTGAAGATATATTGCCACACAGAGACATCTGTAGCATACAGACTTCATATGACAGGTTTCAAAAATGGTGCATTAATAGTCCAGGCCCTCCCTGAGGTCATCATTCATATGCTATGTGGTGGCCATGGATGCACTCAGCTAAGGACATATCCGTAACACATGTTGTTGCCACTGTCCTGTACATTGACCCTCTACTTGCCTTCCTGCACTCAAAGGAATTTTCAGCAACCAGGAAGATTTCTGCTGCAGTTGAAGAGGGAGCAATTTGTGCTGATGAGTCCTCCAACTTTTACCCTTCAGTAGCTTCCTGGGTCTTAGAGATGGGTTGCACAGGAAAATTGTCCAGGGAAGTTGAAGGTTATATGGCCATCACATTACCCATGCCACCATGACCCCCCGACTGTGCCATAGAGGTACTAAAATGCAAAACTAGAAGAAAATTTGGATACTGTGATGTTGTGAAACTCATGACATCATAGAGTTGACAACCCAATGCCACCCTGCCACATCATGTATATATGTGCTATTATTCTATGGTGGTGCCATGACTTGTCATGCTAACTCATGCCAGTCATGTGTCAGCAGCAGCAACATGTATTAATGTGAATGAGTTGCTGTATTCTTCTGGACTTTAACCTGTTAAGAATTTATCATTTCTGAAGGTACTGAGGATAGTTGGGGTCCCAGGTAGTGCTCCAAAGAGTCAAAAATGCAAAAATATTCAGAGATGGTGCTCTCCTTCAGGGAGTTTTATAAATACTGGCATGACACAAGGTACTACAACTCTCAACTTCTTTACTCCAGAATTTTGGACAAAGCCAAACAAAATGACAGATTATAAAGTATCAAAATCAGGAACACTTTTTAAATATTATACTAATTAATTGAAAACGTTAATAGAATAACACGTTTTACATCAGCATACATTTTTTAGGCAATAAGAAGTATGAAACACTAATGCCTGTCATTATTCACTGTGTGTAATCCTGAGTGATTAACTAGCAAATAAAAATTTTCATGAGGGGGATAATGCAAAAATATGAGGCAAAATCAGGGATGTTCTGTGAAATCACTGATCCAGTGTGGCAGTACTAGAGTTGAACAGTTGTTGCCACTCACTGAAGTCAATGTAAAACTTGTATTGCTACAGGGTTATGCTTGTGTGTTGGGGGGTTGCAGCCTAAAAGGAACATGCTGGGTTTAATTTCTTTCACTTTTGATCACAAATATCACTGCCACTTGTGTAATGCTTGTGTGTGTGTGTGTGTGTGTGTGTGTGTGTGGGGGTGGGGGCTGAAGCATAAGTGTAACAAGCCTGGTATAATTTCTTTCACTTTCTACCGCAAATATCATTGGCACTGGCATTATGTGGGGAACATGATTGCAGTGTATTTAAGAGTAACAAATTGGTCATAATTTCTTCCACTTACTATCAAAACCACAGACCATTCACATGATAGGCGGCTATCTTTGGTGATTTGGCAGGAAGAGGATGTGTGTAAAAGCTACTGCTTATTTCCACAGTGGCACACAGAGTAGCACTGCCATTTCACTGTGCTTTGCTTTGGTTTTGTTCTTGGCTGTGGCTTTTTCTATGTGGAGTCTGTAAGCCCTCCCTGTCTATGCGCTCTGTTTCCTCCAGTCCGTCGAAGACATGCAGTAGGTGAACTGGCATTCCTTTAGTTTCCTTGAATGTGTGTGTGTGTTTGAAAAATATCACTGATTTTTATCTGTACACACACAAAATAATGGTGAGCACATACATAACTCTTCTGGGTAGCAGTAAAAAAAAATACAGTTAATAGGTAATTATCTTTCAAAAATAAGGCATAACACACATCATATAACTTTCAGACCTTTAGAGCTTCTAGGGGGTCTGGTCACCACCACACCCAAGACTGTATAAATTAATTTTACAGGGACTTAATGGTGGCCCAAGCTCTCAACCATACCCAGTCTAAAATCTAGCCCTTCTCAGAGGTATGTGCAGAAGGTTGCTGTAGCTTTTGTGAGGGACTAGGGATGTTGTGACTATTACTTCTTTAATTTTCCTTAGAATCAAACTTCAGAGTTGTGTAAAAGACATCTTTATAGCATGTGTTGAGTCTGGGAACAGTGTAGTCATTCTTTCCTTTACTTTTCTCACAGACCTCAGAGGTGTGCAAGGAGGGTTACTACAGCTTGTTTTGGGACAGTGTACTGTCTAGGAGGAACAAGTTAGAGTACATTACTGTGATCATTATTTTTTCACTTTCCTCACAGTTACACATCAGTCACCTATGCAAGTAGCTGTTATTTGGGGTGCAGGGGTGAGGGGTGAGGGGTGAGGAGTGAGGAGGCATGCTGTATATATAAAGCAAAACATGAGAACAAGAAAGAAGAAAATTAATGTTCATGGTGTGGGGAGCCCAGATTAGAGGAAACAGGAGGGGGCACTCAAGGATCTGCATGCATATTTGTGTGTGTGTGTGTGTGTGTGTGTGTGTGTGTGTGTGTGTGTGTGTGTGTGTGTGTGTGTGTGTGTGTGTGTGTGTGTGCATGCGCTTGTGTGTGAAAAACACTACAAAGTCAGGGGAGCCATGCAGCCCTTTGCCTAGGGCACCATGTCATGTAAGGCCATCCATTTGCATAAGGTTGTTGTAATGTATTGTCATTGCAACTAAATGCCAGTCACTATCAAATGTCTCTCTTTTGAAAGGGCCAACATAGTATGGTAGACAGGTTTATCACATTGTAAGAGCAGTGTAGCTACTCCAAACAACTGAACAAATTAATAGCAAAATCACACTGTGAATCAAATCACTGCTGTAACTGAACTAGCATTAAACACTGTCTCCTACCACCAATTGCTCTGTGGTCTGTTTCACACAATAAAACTAGACCCAAAGGTCTGTAGTAATATAGTAATAATAATGGCTCCCACAGCACGACTGAACAACTGCTTTATTAAAAGAAGCAACAGATACTAGGTTGAGTGGTTTCATTCCGAGAAACCGGAACTTTGTCAGAATATACATTGTATACTTACCATTCCTTTAAAAATCCCTCCCTTAAAGGGACAGCATAAAACAACATAATATAGACATGACCAAATCCAACACAGTAAAAAATCTGATGTAAAAAGTTTTTGAGTTCATGAATCTAATTAAAAGCTGAAATCCAATGTACTTAACACATTAAAAGTATGTAAAACGTCCCCTTGCAGAACCAATTCAGGATAAATTTCTAAACATATAAATAGCTAGTATCAGTTTGTTGACCCATGCTACTCAGGGTAAAAACTGTCACCAAAGGCCCTCCTTTATAACTTTTGTGACTGTGTAACACTGAAGAAATGGAAACAGTTTCATTTGCCCCTGGGGGTTGGGTGGCATTAAGCCTGAGTTGCCAAATCAATTATTTATATTCCAGCCTCAATGAACAATTGCCATCCCTAGGCCATGTATTTACGTTTACTAATATGGCAAATTTAAACCTACATGATGCTCTGCAACTCAAGGAGTGTTTGAAAAGTGCATTATTAATATTCGCCATTTTTATATTGTGTAAATGTTCATAGATTCCTCTATTGAGGACTTCCTCAGTCTCCAGTATGTAGAAACCATGACACTGCATGCATAGGGAAATGTACATTACCCCTGTTGTCTTACAGTTGCCTTTGTTCAGCTTAATGGTACAATTAATACCATTGTTCAGAGTAATCTGCCCATCAGTCAAAATATGTGGGCATTGTTTACAACTGCCTCACTTTAATGCATCTCTCATAGCCCAGCGTTGTCTTGCCCTTCATAATTAAACTCCATGCATTGTTCAAAGCTGAGGATCGTTTTATAAAAAAAATGGGTCCATTACCTAAGATTTCCTTGTACATCAGAAAAGCATTAATAATAGTCCAATTTTTCCTGATTGTGTCTTTCATCTTTCCTGCACAAATACTGTACTTCATAATTAAAGCTCTGTTAAAGTTGTTCTGTGGTGGGGTTACTTCTTTATTACTTATATTACTCATATCTCTAAAGACTACCCCCAGAAGAGGCTGGTAACTTCCCACATTCAAATAAAATAGTTTCACTGATGTCATGAATAAGTTTTAGTGGGTAACCCCTTTCCAGAAACATACTTTCCAGTATTTGAAATTCATTAATAACCTTCTCCTTGGTTGATGTCATCCTCGTTGCCGAATAAACTGACTTAATTTTGCTTCTGACAGGAAGGCTACATAATATTCTGTTGTAAAATAAATTAAATAAACTTTAAGGTGCTTGAATGTTTATGTGAAGCATGATGCCTTCTGAGGAATTCTGTGATAAAACAAAAGAATTTCATTAAAAAAAAACATTATTCACAAAAATAACTAAGTCTCATTTGAAAACAAGTTATCTTGTGGAAGTGAACACAAACGTTTGTTAAAATGATAACTGGTAGTGTGAAGGACCATATCTGATGCTATTTGTTTAGTATATACATATTTTTGTCTGATTACAATTAACTTTATCTACAAACAGCAGCAGGTACACATAGTTTAATTCAGTATAATTACACAAGAAGTAAACTGAAAACCACAAGCAAAAGAATTGCTATCCACCCATACTTATACTGGGTAATTTATTAAGAACTTATTAGATTTAATATTTTTCTGGGTTTTAATATATACCCTAATGCTTAAACATTTCGGGTTAGTTTCCATGATTTCCCTGCATAGTCAGTGCTGGATGTAACCCGTATGTTCTCAGTGTGAGACCAGAGCACAACTAACTTATCTTCAGTTCCACACGTGTGCATGCAGCATTGTGAAACAGTTATGGTGACTTATGAAATGGGACTGATAAACATTCAACATAATTATACCTGTCATTCTTTATAATTTTAGGTCTGTGAAAAACTATTGGAAACAGAATGCTAAAAAGAAGGTAACATTTTTAAATATTAAGAAAACTGTAGCTGCTTTGTAGTAGTTTTACTTTACGAAGGTTTACTGTTCTGTCTCGGGTTTTAAGACTTGTTTATATTTTTGTAACAAAAACTCTTATGTCTCAGAATGTAGATCAGCACTCACATGTTTTAATTGAAAATGCTACACATCAGGTGAAATAAACCATTTCAAAACAAATGCTCTTTTGTTTGGAGCATTTAAAACAGAACTGAGTATACGTAATTCTGAAAACTCCATGCAGAAGGCTGTATGGAAGCTTACAGGTTATGTAGAGAACAGACAGCACACCTTTGATATAAGTATTCTTCTTATTCTTCATGCAGAAATGTTGTTAATATTTTACTATAATAATAACCCATGTAGTATGGATACTTTTAGCTGATGTTTCAGACTATGTTTATCAGCTGTCACATACACGGTAATGTGGCCATTTACTATTGGCATTTGAAGTCAGTCACTTTTAAGAATATATTTCAAATAATTACAGTGACTGAAAAAAGCAAAGGTCAACAGTTATGTAACAGAAAAGACAGAGAAATGTATAAAATTCATCTGTACATATATCAGTGTCAGTTCCTTAACATATAGCACACTTCCCTTTGATGCTGGAAGAGCAGAAGGCTATGAGTTCTATTCCCGCTGCAGATGACTGGATTGTTTACAGTGCAGTGTAGAACTGGGGAGGGGTTGTGTTGCACTCCTGAGTTTGCTGTCCTTGAGAGGAGACATTAAATCAAGCTTCCATTTATTTGAGTTGGTAGTAGCTCATATGGATATAAAAGATCCCAAAATATATACCAAAAGAGTATTGGTCTTTTACTTTCCACAACATAAAAATATATGACTTACATATTTACAGGCACATATATACACATTTCTATTACACATTTATATTACACATTTCTATTATTTGTTTTACAGTTTGTCATTTTTCTTATAACATCTTCATTGTTATTCTTCCATAAATGACCCCCACTCCTTCATCCACAACCATACCCTGGGATTCAGCAATTCCTGCACGGCAGGGACTGCTCCTGCACAGCACACCAGCGCGCCTTACATATTCATGAAGGCATGCTGCCTGTGCTCTTAAGCTAACGTGTCTGAGAGCAGAACTTTCACAATACACATGCCCCTGCACTCCAGAATTGCCTTTCAGCAACATCAGGATACCTCTCAACTGTACAGATTTTCACAGAATGTCCATATTTTTGTCCCATATTTAGGTGTGTTCCTCCTAAAAATCTGTACCTGTCTGTAAAATAGCCGAGGATTGAAGTCATTAAATAATGACAAACATTTGAATTTAAAAGACTCCACATCCTTCAGAAAATCCATGCTAATGCAAGACTGTAAGAGCAATATTTAAAGTCTGTCCCTCTATTTTTCCCCCCATCATTTTAGGGTTTGTCCAGAGTTTTTGCCCCAAAAGGTTGAGAGGTATGCTCACCATGAAGCAGAAAGCTGATAAAATAACAGGTTTAGCATTAGCAGGGATATTCTGAAGAGTATAGATAAAATAACACAACCAAACTTTTTTTTATAAATGCGATAAAGTTTAAGCATAGCTGTGCGGGTGTGCCCGTTGCTTAGCTATGCTTAGTCCAGCTTAAAAAGCACAAGACGTTAAATAGTAAGAGACATCCAACATAAGCAGTATTGCAGTAGTGTAGTGGTAAGAGAGAACACTTTGCGAGCAGCCATTCCCATTTTGATCCCAACTGTAACCAATTCACATTTTAAATGCGACCGCAGTACATAAACAATTTTTTTTGTATTACGTACTAAATAACATATATTTGTTAACCGGAGTACTGCATTAGGTCCAGATGTGAGGTGTCATTGTAATAAAGTGGTGAAATCCCCATATAAACACAAGTGCCGCATACAGTATAGTCACACATGAATAAATGTAATGACAGCACATTGGAGGATGTCAGGGACAGTAAGTAAATGTATAATATGTAATGAATGATGAATCAATGCCATACAACAAATAGTCTAGAAAATGAAAAATAAGCAATGCTAAGCATTGCACAGCTCTGCTTACCAGGTGTAAACATTGTGTAAAAATGACTGCTAAGCAATGAGTAGCCTAGCTAAATGAATTTGCCCATTGGTAAGTAGTGCTGAACTTTCCCCTTTAAGCAATGCCAACCTTAGCTAAGCAGGTTTGCCCGTAGCTTAGCTTATCTCAGCATATTCAAAACCAATTATGGCAAAGGATGGGAAATCAACCATATTTAAACCCCACAGGTGGGATACAGCTCATAACTGGTTTCAGCTTCCTACTGTAGGCACCATGGCTGGAGTAGGAGAGGGAGTGCACTTCCGGGCACAGCGCTGGAGCATCCAGGAATCCAAGGTCATGGTAGGACTCTTGGTAAAAAACCCTGACAAGAGACTGCTGCAGGGCTAGTACCAGGGCTTCCAATATAAAGCAAAAGCCTGGGACTGTCTCGCCCGTGACGTCACCAGTGCCACTGGTATCCCTCAGACTGGTGAGCAGGTCAGGAACCATTATGCTGACTTGAAATGGAGGAAGAGGGAGCTCTTGGATCAGTGGATCCAAGAATCTAGGCACAGGGGTGATGTCCCAGCAGTGTGTAAGTACTCATACCAGTAACTGTTTAATAATGCCCAGCCTGTGTATATGATGGATAGGTATGGCTAAATATTTACCTATTTCTCTTAAGGCTGCAGCTGAGCAGGCTGTGAATCAGGAAGCCCATGCGAGTAGGCTGCAAAGGCTGCATCACGAGGCTGGTGAGTAACAGTCCTGCTTGTAGTAGTCATACCAAATAAATATAAAAGTAGTAGAAAGTCAACTGCCAGTATAAAAACTGTTTTGTGTATGGGTTGTACTGAATAAACCAGACAATATGACAGTAACAGTCCCATATAGGTCGTGTTTAAATAAAACTGTAACTGCCTGGCAAGAAAGCTCTAAATCCCAGACTGGTTGTGTTTACTCTGGTATCGTATGGCATTTTTGGTGTTGCATTCTCTGAATAGTAATGTATTAACCACTGTTACCCACACTGTGCTACATAATAAAAATGTCTAGGAATGTCTGTATAAGACTGTTGTAATCACAAGGTAAGATTGTACAACCGAGGGGAACTTAGACAGAAACTAGTGAAGAGATAGCAATATCCAGGTAGCACACTCTACTGTGACTTAAATTGTTGTAATTTTAGCAGATACAGCCGTGGTTCAAATCCTGGGAGTGGTAGTAAGCTGTATGCATAATCATACCTCTCAACTGTACAGATTTGTTCAGAATGTCCAGATAATTGGCTCATATTTTCTTCCTGTTGCTCTGTCCCCCTGGTAAATCAGTGGGATGATCTCAGAAATTTAGGCAGCAAATAATGACATATATCTGATTTTCAGACCTCAAAACCTTCAGAAAATGTATATGAAAACAAACCTGTCATTCTAGCAACTCACCAAAAGTTTATGAGAGCAATATTTAAAATATGTCCCATTCATGTTGTTAAGCTATGACCAGAGTGTGTCCATTAACAGACTGAGAGGTATGTGCATAATATCAACTCTGAATCTGGTAATATGCATGGAAACATTCAGGTAGTGTTAAACATTCCATCCACAGGTCTGTCAGATAAGAAATCTGTGCTTGCCAATAAAGATTGAAATCCTGGACTGGTAATTTTTAGTCTGGTATTGTATGACATTTTTAGTGTTGCATTCTCTGAATAGTAATGTTGTATTAACCACTGTTGCCCACACTGTGCTACATAATAAAAATGTCTAGGAATGTCTGTATAAGACTGTTGTAATTACAAGGTCAGATTGTACAACCACAAGAAACTTGGACAGAAAACACTGAAGAGATAGACAGCAATATCCAAATCGCACACTCTACTGTGACTTAAATTGTTGTATTTTTAGCAGACACAGCCATGGTTTGAATCCTTTTGAAAGTGGTAGTAAGCTGTATGCATAATCATACCTTTAAACTGTACACATCATTTCAGAATGTCCAGATAATTGGCTCATATTTTCTGCCTGTTCCCCTGTCCCCATGGCAAGTCAGAGGGATTATCTCAGATTTGTAGTCAGCAGATAATGACATACATTTGATTTTCAGACCTCAAAACCTTCAGAAAATGTATATGAAAACAAATCCTGTCACTCTATCAGCCCTCCAAGTTTATGAGAGCAATATTCAAAATATGTACCATTTCCACCCCCATTTTGTCAAGCTTTGACCAGAGTGTGTACAGTAAGAGACTGAGAGGTATGTGCATGATATTAATTCGGAATCTGGAAATATGTGTAAAAACAGTCAGGTATTGTTAAGAAACATTCTCTCCACAGGTATACCAGGTAAGAGATGCAGAATTTAGCTATAAAACAGTTGAAGTATACACTTGTTTAAAAACATATCACTGGCCAAACCAAGGCCATAGGGTAGTGTAATAATACCTGTACCTTACTGATTAGAGCAATGAACATTAAAGATGTGAGAACTACAGCGATACATAAGTTGTTAATTGACACCCCCCCAGCATATCTGCAACAATAATCTAAATACACAAATCAATGGGTATGTTTACATCAAACCTACTTTTGGGACATATGTCCAATTGTTCAATAAATATTGAAACGTGTTTCTATTAATATTCCATGTTGAAATACTATCATTGGTGGGCTGTTGCTATCAGTGTAACCTGCATGCCGTTGTAATGGCCACTGTGGT